>NC_069502.1:550377870-550625882 GCF_027579735.1 Bombina bombina | reverse complement strand
AAAAGATTGTACAGCAAATGCTGATGCCTATCTTGGATTATGGGGACATAGTATATGCACCTGCTCCGCAAACTCACCTTAATAAACTAAATACGTTATATAACTCGCTCTGCCGCTTTGTGCTACAATGTAACTACAGGACCCACCATTGTGACATGCTAAAAGAACTAAACTGGCTGTCGCTAGAATCCAGACGCACCCTCCATCTTTCCTGCCTTGTCTTTAAGAGCCTTTCTGGGAAGCTCCCACCCTACCTGAGCAGAATGCTCTCCCCTGCTATTCCCACCTCCTATAACCTCCGATCCAATAACAGCACATTATTTAGCTTGCCTCAATACAAAAAAAAAGCAGCTCGATCCTCCTTTTCCTACAGAGCGCCACAATTATGGAATGACCTCCCTCACACTTTAAAAACTTCCCCAAGCCTAAAATCCTTTAAGAGATCCCTCTATACATATCTCAAAACAGAATGCTCCTGTCATGGTTAAATATTTCATACCTGCTCTATGTTAAATGTTTGCATATAATGTGTATTTTTATTATTGTTTTTGTATTTTATTGTACCCTATTGTATCAATGCAATGTTTTGTGATCCCAGGACATACTTGAAAACGAGAGAAATCTCAATGTATCCTTCCTGGTAAAATATTTTATAAATAAATAAATAAATAAATAAATATCTAATTCCCATTTACCCATTAAAGGTGTTTTGGTTGAGTATTTAGCCTTTTGTAGTGCTATGTAGATATGCAAAATCATTTTTTTCCTTCTTGTATCTGTAGAGCTCAGGCTTTCTATAGCAGCAGGGATTTAAAGGGACATGAGGCACAATTTTTTTTCCTTTATGATTCAGATAAAGTATACATTTGTAAACAAATTTCCAATCTACTTCTATTATCAATTAATTCTCTTGGTATCCTTTCTTGAAGAAGCAGCAATGCACTGCTGGGAGCTAGCTGAGCACATTGGTAAGCCAATCACAAGAGGTATATATGTGCAGCCACCAAGCAGCAGCAAGCACCCAGCTCCTGAGCCTACCTACAAAGGATATCAAGAGAAAGAAGCAAATTAGATAAAATAAGTAAATTGTAAAGTTGTTTAAAATTGCATACTCTGGGGCCAAATTATCAAGGGCCGAATAACCCCTGAGGCCCTGTTTCCGCACGAGCCTAAAGGCTCAGCGGAAACAGCACTTATAAAGCAGCAGTCTTAAGACCGCCAGCTCTGAGGTCCGCCACCTCTGGTCCACCACCTCTGAGGCTGTGGACATCAGTGTATGTACTGTATTTTAAAGTCTTTGAATGCTATTGGCATTCAGCGATGTCTATCGGACATGATCCGCTGAGCAGATCATGTCGGACAGACATTTGATAAATCAGCCCCCCAATCTGAATCATGGAAGACAAATTTGTGTTTCACGTCCCTTTAATCCATTGATTGACGGTGGTGTGTATTTGGCAATCAAGGAGTTAATTAACTTATTGCTTTGTTTGTTTTAGGTAATGAAGAGGTTAAATGTGTATCCGCTCTATGAAAACTGAAAAAAATGCTTGATTTTGAGCAAATTTGGAGAGCCCTGTTTAATTATCTTTACTAGAAAATAAATACAATAACAACATAGCCCACATGTTTCAAACAATATGTTATGAGGTATTTTACTGGTCCATATTTGTAGGGATAGTAATCCTTACCAGCTTCCAGTGATCATTTTCCAATTTCCATTTGTTTACCATACTAAAGTACACAAATGTAATACACTTAATATCCAATAAAGGGCCAGATTATGAGTGGAGCACAAAATATCGCTTAAGCTCCACTCAGTAATACTAGCGCACGCAAACGTCGCATTCGCATTGCCTGGCAGCTTTGGGCTCACAGGAGTGTGCTTCCATATGCTCCAATGGAAGCCTTGTTCTCATCTAGTCAGACACGACTGAGAACCTAGGGCAGCGAAGGGGGTAAGCCGGGCAGCATATTTTAAATATATATGTATATGCTTACACATTAACACATAAATATATATTTATATAAGCAATAAGCATATACATACATATTTACAGGGAACACACAGTTTCCATAGACCGCAATGTAAAGGCACTTTTCCGTGCCCTTTTTTTTTTCTAACAGCCCCACATCCCCTGACTTTAAGCCCTAAAAACTGTTTAATTTGTGCAGTTATTATTTTTTTTAGTTGGAGTATTCTGAGAAGTGAAGCTATTTTAAACTGCCCTGTACCATGAGATACATTTTTTGTTTGTGTCTCTACAAAATGAAAGAGTCTTCCAATTCCAAAAGAAATCCCAGATACTAAAGTAGAATGCTGTGAAGGATGTTTGTCCACCCAGATATCAGAATAAGGGGCGATAGTAAGCGCTGAATAGCTTAAAAGGCTGGAAACTAAATTCTGGCGAATAATTTATTCCATATACATTCAAATTAAAATCACAGATAAAATGTTAGAACACAATGTTCATATAGAAATACAATAAAATTCTATTCATGGATCCATGAAATATTCCAGGAGTTGTGTAACTGGCTACTTTAGTTATACAAAACCTTGAATGTAACTCTCCCCAAAGTTCATATGTGTGTTTGGGATAGATTTGTAAGTCGGTTGCCTGACTGTGAAGTCAGATGGAGCATACAATTTGACAAATTTCAGCGGATGAAAAGAACGTGTGGACTGTGGTTCAAATCGAAACAATGTGATGTGTAACAATAAACAATAAGTCAACTTTCAATTAAACATTAAAATCTCAGCACATGATGGTGTAAAAACATTTGTTCAAACTTCAATACAAAATTCACAAAATAATGCAATAATCAAAGGCGTGTGAGATCCGTTACCGGACCAAGTGAAGGAGGGGCTGTGAGAGAACGTGACGTTGATGCAAAAGTAGGTGTTTAACCCCAAAGGAATGTGAATTCACACTAGCGCTAGTGAAAAAATACAAAAAGGATATATAAAAAATATATAGTTGGGGGGACTTCCGGGCGGCGGCCATCTTTGGACGCAAAACTGTTGGCTGCTCACACCTTCCTGCTGTAATAACTAAATATCGCCAGAAAAAGTCATCTTTGGGGCTTCAAACTGCTGGATTCAGGGTTAACATTGGTTCAGCTCTCATTTGATACCCCCACCTCTGGGATTGTGTGTCGCTTAAGGTTACCGGAGCTTTTCAAAGGCTGAGGCCTTCTCAAAACCCCCCCAGTGACTTTCCTAAGGGCAATCACTGTCGCACAGCCCACATTGTCGGCTGCTCAATCAACAAATATGGAGACACAACTCCTTCAAGAGTTAGAGAAGCTACTACAATATCACCTTATGCAACTGGAAGAAAACTTCTCTCAATCCGTGCAAACGGTCACCCATAATGTTCTACATGCCTTTCCCATTGCCGCGACACAGACAAGCGGCTCTGAGGGGGAATCAGCTTGTCTACCTTTGGATCTTCTGCCGCAAAAATCCTCACTACAGGATGAATCTGTATACCCCACTAAGGTAGAGGAGGAAATAACGGACCTGCTACAGCCTTCTGGAGCGGAGCACCTCGACATGGCAAACGGCGTTGAGGGCCTAGGCACCATAGCTGTGGCGAAAGCACGCTTAAGTCTTTCAGATCAAGTCGAAGCCATACACCCAGTGCATGATCAATATACAGAGGACATCTCTACAGAGGGTGAGAATACTGTACCTGAGCCAAATATAGGGCGCACAGTGGCGGAAATCGCAGGTCCTATAAAACCCAGAGCCCCCGTGACTATTATCCCCGCATCATTTACAAAAGGGACACGCTCAGCCTACTTAGCAATTCACTTAGATCTAAGTCTGGAGGCAGATATGTGGAGCGCTCTGTCGGGTGGCGATGGGAGAGGCAGGCAGTTGTCTGAGAGCCCGAAGGCATTATCAGGGATGTCCCTCAGGAGTGAGCTCGTTAAAACAGGAGTCGGGTAGCTTTCTCCTACTATATCTCCATTCGCTGTCACTTAATGTGTGGGACTGTGACTTTCTTGATCATTTACCTAGCTGAACTGTGTGTTTATGCCTACCCGAACTCTCCACCTTCAAGTCCTCAACCTGAGACTCTCAACTAACTGACGCTGGCAAGCTGATATTACAAACTATTACATACAGGGTCTTAAAAATTCGACTGAGATCTTTCAGTTCATTTAATGTGCCTGAATTCCCAAGTCTACATGTAAAGTGTTCAGGATCGTTACTATGCTTGCACTAGCTTGAGGCTATACATTTTGGTATACCTACCTTAGAGAGAAATGTTGTGCTAACAGCAAAAAAGGGTTGTTTTATGTTGTTTGTAAATCTGACCTACCTATTGTATTGCAGTCCAGCGCTCTAACTCATAGATGAAGATATGATACTTGTAAATAGTGCCAGGTCTTAAAATCCTGTCATTCAGTGTGAAATCAGACAACATAATATAAATGTCTTATGGTCAATGCAGAACTGTTTTTGTTAGATACCCTGTTTGTGTACATTTATGGCTCTGACCCAGTAATTATGCAAAAACGGTCCCCTATGTATCAAGTTACAATGTTTATCATTTTCATCCATATATGCCAGGCTCAAATGCTTTTCTGGCTTCTCTAACTTAGCATTACCTACTCTAAGAGTATCAAAATAGAATGAGGTATGAGCCGAATAACTATATGTAAGTATACCCTCCCCTCCTACCCTAGGCCATACAGAAGACTTACCTGTTCCTAAAAAGCTTCTGGTGGTGGCTTTTCCCCACCCTCCTAAGCCAAGCCCTAACCTGCATGCCTCGCCCATGACCATTGCTCTATCGACACCTAGTATTTATAAGGTCCTGACATACCCTAAATTGCCAGTCCTCACTGAGGCTCCATATCAGTTATTGTTTGAGGTTAAGAAAAGCATTATATTATATCTAATACTTAATTTGCAAAGGTATATCATGTGGCTCAGTTTTGCCTCTCATATATCCCATAAAATAGGAAAAATGAAGTTCAATAATTGGGACCCAAAAGTGGCCCCCTATGGTACATAGTAGTCTTCTATAGCTTTGGTTTGGTTTGTGTGAGGCCCAAAAGTGGCCCCTTTTGTTATCTAGAAGGCGTATAGTTTCATAGGCAAATATGATGTTGATGTGATTATTTTGCACTGATTTCTTTTTTTTTTTTTCCTTGTATTGATTATTCTGCAAAACATTGCTTGTATGCCGTGAATTGAACTTCAATAAATAAAAACTATTTAAAAAAAAAAAAAAATATATATAGTTCAATGTAGATCAATCTTAATGTCTTCCAAGTTTTGTGTAGGTGTAACCATATGTTCTGGTGGTGTAAGAATCGACACCAAAATGTTACTTTTAGATAAATGTTAAATCCAGTGTGAAAAAAATAATGATAAGTGAAAAATGGGAGACAGATGAAAAAATGTGAGACAGATGAAAAAATGTGAGACAGATGAAAAAATGTGTGTATCCTCGAAAATAAATGAATAATCCCTTAAAAAATAAAACAAAAATATCCGCAATCCAAGGGTATAAAATTAGGTAAAAAAGGTAAAAATCTTGATGGGCAAAAAATCACGATGGGCAGAAATTCTATATGGTTGCTCCTAAATATAGAGCCGCTTCAGCACCCTAGGTGCCAGATCCGGAGGTGGTAGTTACCAACTGTTAAGTGATATTGTTAGTGTCTATGATGGAAGTCCATATAGTATATATAAAAATATTGTTCATAAAGCCAATATCACAAATGTATAAAAAAATATATAAAAAGATGAAAAGCCTGAAAGAGAAAAAAAAAAAGAAACAATAGTGGAACACTGTATATAAAGGACAATAGTGGTATAAGAATCAAGCTCACCAGTATGTCTGTCAACACGTTTCGGCCACGATTTGGCCTTTCTCAAGACTATACTGAATTTGTGTGGACTGGGAGCTTATAAAGCCTAGATGTGGGATTGTTTGTGGGCGGTTTTGGCGCCAAACTCTGAGAGGGGATTCCCCTTCCTGTTTGCCTCAAAGCATCTCTGGGAAATGTACAAGTATTAACTTAGTCTAATTTTCATCATAGTTTCCTATCTTCTTATATCAGTATTGGTTATATGATATAGTGCAAATTCTCATTTGTATTTTAAAAATTTTTTATTTTTAAAATGTGTCCCGGATCTATAACATACCTTATGCTGTTAGGACTCTAAGTTAACCTTCTACCGTATTATAAAGTATAAATCTTTATCTAGTATATTACATCTTACAGTGTATACCTTTCTTCGGAATAAAGAATGTGGGGGCTAGTTTTTGGATTTCGATCGCTTAATTTATTTTTGTTGGGAGAGAATAGACAACTAGCCCCCACATTCTTTATTATATTGTTATTTTTTTCACACTGGATTTAACATTTATCTAAAAGTAACATTTTGGTGTCGATTCTTACACCACCAGAACATATGGTTACACCTACACAAAACTTGGAAGACATTAAGATTGATCTACATTGAACTATATATTTTTTATATATCCTTTTTGTATTTTTTCACTAGCGCTAGTGTGGATTCACATTCCTTTGGGGTTAAACACCTACTTTTGCATCAACGTTCTCTCACAGCCCCTCCTTCACTTGGTCCGGTAACGGATCTCACACGCCTTTGATTATTGCATTATTTTGTGAATTTTGTATTGAAGTTTGAACGAATGTTTTTACACCATCATGTGCTGAGATTTTTTTTTTTTTTTTTTTTTTTTAAATATTTTTTTATTGAAGTTAAACACAAGTTAACAAACAGGATTCGCCCTGAGGTCAATGTTACATCAGAGTAAGTAATACATTGTCTATAAACTAACATTATTAGAAAAAGAAAGACAGAGTGCTCATGTAACCAAATAATTACATAACAAATCTTAATATGAAAATAGACATAAGTTTAGGCGAGGTGGAAAATAACTTCATTTTACATTATCATATTAACAAATGATCTCCACAGCACTATAGTAAACAGTCAATAGATTATCTGAGCCATAGATATCGGTCTGTGGAGAGTTAGCGTTTGTATCAGCTACTCTTGAGCTGAGATATATAGGGGGGGAGGGGAAATTCAGCGGATAAGCACCGCTATGCATATAGGGAAGGTGATGGAGAGGTGGAGGGCGGAGCCTTGTATATATATAAGTAGTTTAAGGTACGTGGTAGGAACTTAGAGGTGTTCAAGTGGGGAGACCCCAGGACTGTCTAGAAATTTTTTTTAACTAGTAAATCATCATGTGGAATAGGTTAGTCTCTATCATTAATTTGCCCCTCTAAGGAAAGTGATTGAACCTATAGGGTCGAGAGAATAACAGTAAGTAAAGGAGCGTTGTCAGGGCTTAAAAAGACTTAGTACTGTCCTCATAGTAAGGCTTATAAATTATGGGCCAAGAGGTTAGGGAAGTGATACTGGTTTTGACCGTAATAAAGTTACGCAAGAGCGGGGATATTAGGAAGTATGGGATATAGGGAACTTCTGGGGGAGCTCCTTTCCTGGGTAAAGCTAGCTATAAGCGATGTGGGGAAAAGGAATAGGGATATGACCCACTGGCAACAAGTACCAGCGGGAAAGGGAGGAGAGGAGCTCGACAGGGGCCGGAAATTTGTACTACCAATAAATTCCACATAGGGGGTATGCCAATATTGTCAGGGAACATGTGTGGACTGAGTAGAGAGAGTTCCCCTAAGAAGGGGTAAAAGAAAATACCACTAATCATAGGTTTTAAATAGTCAAACATCACATTTAAAAAGATAGTGAGCTAACAAATGTCCTCGTGACCAGTGACAAACATAACCAAAATTATATGTTTTTCTGGGCATTATATGCCAACTATATAATGTGGCCCTATTTGCAGACTAGTGCATATAGTATGTCTAGAATATCGAGAAACTTGTTAGTCATAAGTGTACCCTTATACAGTATTTGGGTCTGGTCGTTAGCTATATAGATTGTCAGGGCTTCAGCATACAGGGTCTCTGAGCATATGGATGATTGCATAGTATCATAGGTTTTAAATTGTCACACAACATAGAGCTCACTGGTAGAGAGCAGTTTATGCATACAGTATAGGAATTATCAGCAGACAATAAAAACCTTGCAGCCTATTCCTGAGAGCTACCAAATATAATGGCTGTAGGCAGTGGTATCATGTAACACCTAAATTTAATTCACCATACATATATAGTCATCTGAAATGTTCTCATAGAAATATCTTTACAGTAACAGTTTCATTTATGGTTTATGAGTCCAGGAGGGGCCACTTAAAACAAAGCCCTTGAATAGGAAGCAGTTTAAAGGTGCAACGTGAGCGTAGGCATATGTGAGGAGATATTCAGCCATCCCCGGCAGTTCAGGAATTATACACTACCCAAAATGGCGGATATACAGTTCTTGCGAGAGACATTACAAGTTGTATTGCAGGGAAACACATAACAAAAGTTGCGGCAGCATAACAAGTATAGAGTACAGATTATTTTAGTGAGAGTCAGACCTCTTCATTAGGTTCCTTGCTACAATATTATCGATATATATTAAAAAAAAAATCATTCCCAGATACCTCAGAGACTGCTAGGCGTGTAATACTGCCACTATAAAACACTACTTATGTAAGATTATCTATATAGCTAACCTAAAAATTTAAAGGCTGAATATTTGCGTCAAGAAGTGCCACTATTACAGTTGGAAGTTGAGCACTGCATTATAAACAGGCAATTTAATATAGTAAGTGGCCCTAAAATGAGCATATTATTTGCTTATACAGCAACTTCAGGTAACATAGTTTTCCTCTGTGTGCATAAATTTACACTGTCTCGTTCTACACAAAAGGTTATGCTATATTTTTAATTGGCAGATACGCAATACTTCAATACAAACATATAGATTGGCAGTAATATATAACACAAACTTTCAAGCCGCCTAGCTAGCTTAGTAGTTGTATTGAATATTTTAACCATATCTGTGGCTAAGCATACATGAAAAAAAAAAAAAAAAAAAAAAAAGGAATAAAAACATATAAAAGATAAAAGAAAAATTCCAAAAGCTGCCATCCGAAATTTTATCTGTTTCTGACTGCAAGTATAACAAATATCGCCATATATTAGACTTATCAATGCAAAAATATTATTAAGAAATAGAACATTGCCCTAAGTTACTAATGTGTGATAGAAATTATTGTAGAGGACATCGAATATAATAATAAATGTGAAGGCTGAAAAGTATAAACAGAGTAAAACATTTTGGTGTTAGTATTACTAACTGGCATGAGAACAGTCCATGCGGGGTTATGAAGGACATCGCTTCAGCATAATGCCTAAGAGTAGGGAATTTATCCTATGCCAACTTTCTGGACAGTTCCTAAAGCCAAAGCTGCTGTAACGTCAAATCAGGATCTATCCTGCAGAGAGTTCAGCAGATGTAGTGTCGGAATCCAGAGTCTTCGGCTCACGTCCACAGAAGCAGGTAGGGCACCATCTTGATCCCAGCCACTTAGTCGCTTAACGGGATAAAGTAGCGCAGAGGTAAGCGGTACGGCTATTTGAGCAGAGCCGACCAACTTCCAGAAATATAGCTGCGGTAAGGTGAGGTGTAGCTCCCTGCCTTTGCTGTCAGAAGTTAGATCTACAGGCCTGTTTTCTCTCCCCTCATCTGGAGTGGTCCTATATAGCTTGTGGGTAGTCACCGTTGAGCGCCTGGTGTAATCTTCCACATCTCTCATACTATTGATCCCTTCTAACGTCAGAGCTGTTTGAGAGAATAGACAGTGGGTGGGAGAGAGCTGAGGTTGCAGTTCGGTAGCGGGCCGGGTTGGCCTTATAAGTTCCCTGTCTACAGCCGTAGATCGTGATGGCGCCTCAAGATATAACAGTGTCAGATCTCTATTTGTAGGCATCTGCGGTATGTTAGCTGAACCACGAATATGTTGTTCCTCTCGAGCGTGTCGTTGCAATTGCCTAGCTGGTAGGAGGCCTTCTGACTGATTTTCCCCGGTGGAGTCACAGGCTGATAGGGGAATAGCGCCATCTTTGTTGCGCAATTCAATAAGCGTATTTTTTAGGCCGAGAAAGTTTCTGTCAGCTTTTCTACTGATGCCCTCCAATAAGGTTATGAGGGATGCTGCGAGCTTCTCCATTTTGAGAGCAGCTTAGTGGTAATACGATTCAGCTAGATGTGGGACCGGGGGATATGCTTGAACAAATTAGCGGGTAACTGAGAGTCCCGATATCTAATACCCCGGTGCTGCTGTAGTTGGCTGGGATTTTACAGAGACAGCTGAGTTATCTGGTGTCTAAATGTAAAGCCTATGTCCTATGGTTATGCCAGAGTCAAAATATCTGTTGTTCAGTGATTTAGAACGCCATAAGAGACGATTTTGATGAGTTTTCTTTAGGAGCTCTGCAATGGCACGTCTTGTTAGCTTGGCGGTTGGCTCCGCCCCCCCCATGTGCTGAGATTTTAATGTTTAATTGAAAGTTGACTTATTGTTTATTGTTACACATCACATTGTTTCGATTTGAACCACAGTCCACACGTTCTTTTCATCCGCTGAAATTTGTCAAATTGTATGCTCCATCTGACTTCACAGTCAGGCAACCGACTTACAAATCTATCCCAAACACACATATGAACTTTGGGGAGAGTTACATTCAAGGTTTTGTATAACTAAAGTAGCCAGTTACACAACTCCTGGAATATTTCATGGATCCATGAATAGAATTTTATTGTATTTCTTTATGAACATTGTGTTCTAACATTTTATCTGTGATTTTAATTTGAATGTACACTGTGTGCAGAATTATTAGGCAAATGAGTATTTTGACCACATCATCCTCTTTATGCATGTTGTCTTACTCCAAGCTGTATAGGCTCGAAAGCCTACTACCAATTAAGCATATTAGGTGATGTGCATCTCTGTAATGAGAAGGGGTGTGGTCTAATGACATCAACACCCTATATCAGGTGTGCATAATTATTAGGCAACTTCCTTTCCTTTGGCAAAATGGGTCAAAAGAAGGACTTGACAGGCTCAGAAAAGTCAAAAATAGTGAGATATCTTGCAGAGGGATGCAGCACTCTTAAAATTGCAAAGCTTCTGAAGCGTGATCATCGAACAATCAAGCGTTTAATTCAAAATAGTCAACAGGGTCGCAAGAATCGTGTGGAAAAACCAAGGCGCAAAATAACTGCCCATGAACTGAGAAAAGTCAAGCGTGCAGCTGCCAAGATGCCACTTGCCACCAGTTTGGCCATATTTCAGAGCTGCAACATCACTGGAGTGCCCAAAAGCACAAGGTGTGCAATACTCAGAGACATGGCCAAGGTAAGAAAGGCTGAAAGACGACCACCACTGAACAAGACACACAAGCTGAAACGTCAAGACTGGGCCAAGAAATATCTCAAGACTGATTTTTCTAAGGTTTTATGGACTGATGAAATGAGAGTGAGTCTTGATGGGCCAGATGGATGGGCCCGTGGCTGGATTGGTAAAGGGCAGAGAGCTCCAGTCCGACTCAGACGCCAGCAAGGTGGAGGTGGAGTACTGGTTTGGGCTGGTATCATCAAAGATGAGCTTGTGGGGCCTTTTCGGGTTGAGGATGGAGTCAAGTTCAACTCCCAGTCCTACTGCCAGTTTCTGGAAGACACCTTCTTCAAGCAGTGGTACAGGAAGAAGTCTGCATCCTTCAAGAAAAACATGATTTTCATGCAGGACAATGCTCCATCACACGCGTCCAAGTACTCCACAGCGTGGCTGGCAAGAAAGGGTATAAAAGAAGAAAATCTAATGACATGGCCTCCTTGTTCACCTGATCTGAACCCCATTGAGAACCTGTGGTCCATCATCAAATGTGAGATTTACAAGGAGGGAAAACAGTACACCTCTCTGAACAGTGTCTGGGAGGCTGTGGTTGCTGCTGCACACAATGTTGATGGTGAACAGATCAAAACACTGACAGAATCCATGGATGGCAGGCTTTTGAGTGTCCTTGCAAAGAAAGGTGGCTATATTGGTCACTGATTTGTTTTTGTTTTGTTTTTGAATGTCAGAAATGTATATTTGTGAATGTTGAGATGTTATATTGGTTTCACTGGTAAAAATAAATAATTGAAATGGGTATATATTTGTTTTTTGTTAAGTTGCCTAATAATTATGCACAGTAATAGTCACCTGCACACACAGATATCCCCCTAAAATAGCTATAACTAAAAACAAACTAAAAACTACTTCCAAAAATATTCAGCTTTGATATTAATGAGTTTTTTGGGTTCATTGAGAACATGGTTGTTGTTCAATAATAAAATTAATCCTCAAAAATACAACTTGCCTAATAATTCTGCACTCCCTGTATATGGAATAAATTATTCGCCAGAATTTAGTCTCCAGCCTTTTAAGCTATTCAGCGCTTACTATCGCCCCTTATTCTGATATCTACTATTTAGCCTGCTAGGAGGCTAATCTGTTAGTAAGCTTAAGGCCTTTTTAAAAACTTTAGCGCTCGGTACTCATACCTAAGCATTTTGTCCACCCAGATATACCTTTCATGTGATAGCAAATCAGTGGTGGCTCTGCATAACTAATCAAACTGTGGTGATAATATATAAAACACATGAACCTGGAGGCAGGATGACCTCTTTATCACCATTATACCTAGACTGATACTAGCATGTCTAACAGGAAAGTTTACCAAGCTGCAGGCGGACGAGTTTTCAAGCAGAGAAATGTGAGGGACGGTATTCTCAATCTCAAATTTTAAGTCTGTATGTAAAATAGATACAAAGGGATTCATTTACCCCCATTTATAGTGACACAGATTGGTACTTAAATTTGTATTACATTTTCATTATGAAAGTACCATCTTGTTCCTGTAAAATGCAACAGGAATAACTATTGTACTTTATGGCGGGTATTTTTTTTTGCCATTACACTGTTAAGAACAACAGGGAAGTTTCACTATATGTGCTCTCCGCTTTTGTGTTTTGATTTTAGATATTAGTAATGGCAATTGAGGCCCCAAGAAGCTGAGAATCTTAAAAATGTTTTGAGTGTAAATTTAATGGGGTTGAGCATTCAGAACACTGAAAGTGAGCGGTGAAAAACAAGGACTAAGCTGGGAAGAGTTTAGTCTCCACTGTGAAGTATCTATAATAAGTGACATAATGACGCTAAGCTCTTTATTTTAATATTATATACAGCAGTAGTTCACAAACAGCAGCACAGGAAATTAATATAGCTCCACTGTAACAAGACTTCATGTAAAAAAAAATAAAAAAAAGTTCACTTTTAACCCCTTAGTGACCAGACCATTTTTCAAATTCCTTACCTTCAAGGACCAGGGCTGTTTTTAAATTTCTGTGGTGTTTGTGTTTAGCTGTAATTTTCCTCTTACTCATTTACTGTACCCACACATATTATATACAGTTTTTCTCGCCATTAAATGGACTTTCTAAAGATACCATTATTTTCGTCATATCTTATAATTAACTATAAAACAAATTATAAAATATGATGAAAAAATGGAAAAAAACACACTTTTTCTAACTTTGACCCCCAAACTCTGTTTCACATCTACAACCACCAAAAAACACCCATGCTAAATAGTTTCTAAATTTTGTCCTGAGTTTAGAAATAACCAATGTTAACATGTTCTTTGCTTTTTTTGCAAGTTATAGGGCAATAAATACAAGTAGCACTTTGCTATTTCCGAACCATTTTTTTTTTTTTTCAAAATTAGCAATAGCTACATTGTAACACTGATATCTGTCAGTAATCCCTGAATAACCCTTCACATGTATATATTTTTTTTTAGTAGACAACCCAAAGTATTGATCTAGGCCCATTTTGGTATATTTCATGCCACCATTTCACTGCCAAATACGATGAAATTAAAAGAATCGTTAACTTTTACATAAACTTTAAGTTTCTCACTGAAACAATTTACGAACAGCTTGTGCAATTATGGCACAAATGGTTGTAAATGCTTCTCTGGGATCCACTTTGTTCAGAAATAGCAGACATATATGGCTTTGGCATTGCTTTTTTGAAGGCCGCTAAATGCTGCTGCGCATCACACTTAGATTATACCCAGCAGTGAAGGTATTAATTAGGTAGCTTGTAGGGTTAATTTTAGCTTTAGTGTAGAGATCAGCCTCCCACCTGACACATCCCACCCCCTGATCCATCCCTGACCGCTCTCAAACGGCTCTCTTCCCTCTCCCAACCCACAATTGTCACCCCATCTGAATTACTGGCAGAAAGTCTACCAGTACTAAAATATAAAGCTTTTTTTTCTTTTCAATATAATTTATTATATATATATATTCTGCAGTATAGGATCCCCTTTAGCCCCCAACCTCCCTGATCCCCACCAAAAAGCTCTCTAACCCTCCCTCCTCCACTTCTGCCCGTCTGGAGGACCACTTCTGCCGGATTCGTTGAGGACTTCGGCCCGGTTGAATGAAGATTTCTCCCAGTAAGGTGATCTTCAAGGGGTTAGTGTTAGGTTTTTTTTAAGAGGGGATTGGGTGGGTTTTAGAGTAGGGTTGGTTGTGTGGGTGGTGGGTTTTAATGTTGGGGGGGATTTGTAATTTTTTTTACAGGTAAAAGAGCTGATTACTTTGGGGCAATGCCGCGCAAAAGGCCCTTTTAAGGGCTATTTGTAATTTAGTGTAGGGTAGGGCTTTTTTATTTTGGGGGGCTTTTTTATTTTGTTAGGGGGATTAGATTAGGTGTAATTAGTTTAAAAATCTTGTCATTTCTTTATTATTTTTAGTAATTTAGTGTTTTTATTTTTTCGTACTTTAGATAATTTTATTTAATTGTAATTAATTGTATTTAATTTAGTTAATTTATTTAATTATAGTGTAATGTTAGGTGTTAGTGTAACTTAGGTTAGGTTTTATTTTAAAGGTACTTTTGTATTTATTTTAGCTAGGTAGTTTATTAAATAGTTAATAACTATTTAATAACTATTCTACCTAGTTAAAATAAATACAAACTTGCCTGTAAAATAAAAATAAACCCTAAGCTAGCTACAATGTAACTATTAGTTATATTGTAGCTAGCTTAGGGTTTATTTTACAGGTAAGTATTTAGTTTTAAATAGGAATAATTTAGTTGATTATAGTAATTTTATTTAGATTTATTTAAATTATATTTAAGTTAGGGGGGCTAGGGTTAGACTTAGGTTTAGGGGTTAATATGTTTATTATAGTTGCGGCGACGTTGGGGGCGGCAGATTAGGGGTTAATAATATTTAACTAATGTTTGCGAGGCGGGAGTGCGGCGGTTTAGGGGTTAATATGTTTATTATAGTGGCGGCTACATTGGGGGCAACAGATTAGGGGTTAAGAAGTGTAGGTAGGTTGCGGCGACATTGGGGAAGTCAGATTAGGGGTTAATAAATATAATGTAGGTGTCGGCGATGTTGGGGGAGCAGATTAGGGGTTCATAAGTATAATGTAGGTGGCGGCGGTGTCCGGAGCGGCAGATTAGGGGTTAATAATATTATGTAGGTTGCGGCGATGTCAGGGGCAGCACATTAGGGTTTAATAAGTGTAAGACTAGGGGTGTTTAGACTCGGGGTTCATGTTAGGGTGTTAGGTATAGACATAAATTTTATTTCCCCATAGGAATCAATGGGGCTGCGTTAGGGAGTTTTACGCTGCTTTTTTGCAGGTGTTAGACTTTTTTTCAGCCAGCTCTCCCCATTGATTCCTATGGGGAAATCGTGCACGAGCACATTACACCAGCTCACCGCTGACTTAAGCAGCGCTGGTTTTGGAGTGCGGTAAGGAGCAAAATTTTGCTCAACCTTAAAAGGGCATTTAGCTCTTTTACTGCCCACCCTAATCTAAATAAAAAAAACCTCAAAATCCCATACAAAAAACCTAAGTCTAACCCCCAGGTTGGTACCTCACCGTTCCTGAAGGCCGGAAGAGAAGGTCCTGTGCCAAGCGGTGAAGTCTTCTTCCAAGCGGCGACCTCTTCTTTCTTCTTCCAGGAACATCCGGCTACTGAGATTCTATTGGCTATTCAAATCAGCCAATAGAATTTCAGTAGCTCTCATCCTATTGGCTGATTTGAACAGCCAATCGGATTTGAGTAGCTTTCATCCTATTGACTGATTTGAATTTGAAGAATCAAATCAGCCAATAGAAATTCAAGGGACGCCATTTTTAATTGCGTACCTTGAATTCTCTATCCAGTGTACAGCAGAGATCGTACAAAGAGGATCCTCCACGCTCCATGGCTCCGCCGGTCTTCAGTTCTAGGGTCGCCGGTCTTCAGTTCCAGGGTCGCCGGTCTTCAGCTCCATGGTCATCGGTCTTCAGCTCCGCTCCGCGTTGGATGTTCCTGGAAGAAGAAAGAAGAGGTTGCTGCTTGGAAGAAGACTTTGCCGCTTGGAACAGGACCTTCTCCGCTGGACTTCAGGAACGGTGAGTACCAACCTGGGGGTTAGAATTAGGGTTTTTTTAAGGTTTTTTGGGGGGGAGTTTGTTTTATTTAGATTAGGGTGGGCAGTAAAAGAGCTAAATGCCCTTTTAAGGACAATGCCTAACAAATGCCCTTTTCAGGACAATGGGTAGTTTAGGTTTTTTAGTGTTAGGTTCATTTATTTTGGGGGGTTAGGTGGATGGGGGGGTTTTACTGTTACGGGGCACTTTCTGTATTTTGTTGTAAAAGAGCTGATTATCTTGGGGCAATGCCCTGTAAAAAGCCCTTTAAAGGGCTACTGGTTGTTTATTCTTAGAGTAGGGATCCATCCTCTTCTACCGACGCCTACTCGCCGAATGACGGTTCCTTTAAATGACGTCATCCAAGATGGCGTCCGTCGAATTCCGATTGGCTGATAGGATTCTATCAGCCAATCGGAATTAAGATAGGAAAATTCTGATTGGCTGATGGAATCAGCCAATCAGATTCAAGTTCAATCCGATTGGCTGATTGGATCAGCCAATCACATTGAGCTTGCATTCTATTGGCTGTTCCGATCAGCCAATAGAATGCAAGCTCAATCTGATTGGCTGATTGGATCAGCCAATCGGATTGAACTTGAATCTGATTGGCTGATTCCATCAGCCAATAAGAATTTTCCTACCTTAATTCCGATTGGCTGATAGAATCCTATCAGCCAATCGGAATTCGACGGACGGCATCTTGGATGACGTCATTTAAAGGAACCGTCATTCGGCTAGTAGGTGTCGGTAGAAGAGGATGGATCCGCGTCGGCTGGAAGAAGATGGCTCCGGAAGAAAGAAGATTGAAGATGCCGCTTGATAGAAGACTTCATCCCGATGATGGACTTCTTCAGCGCCCGCTTGGATCAAGAGTTCAGCCCGATGATGGATTTCTTCAGCCGCTTGGATCCAGACTTCAGCCGGAGGGTGGACGTCACTCTTCAGCCCCCGCTTGGGCTTGGATGAAGATTTCGGAGGCTCTTCTGGACAGATCGGGACCCGGTGTGGTGAAGACAAGGTAGGGAGATCTTCAGGGGCTTAGTGTTAGGTTTATTTAAGGGGGGTTTGGGTTAGATTAGGGGTATGTGGGTGGTGGGTTGTAATGTTGGGGGGGGTATTGTATGTTTTTTTTTTTACAGGCAAAAGAGCTGAATTCTTTTGGGCATGCCCCGCAAAGGGCCCTTTTCAGGGCTGGTAAGGTAAAAGAGCTTTTCTATTTTAATTTTAGAATAGGGTAGGGCATTTTTTTATTTTGGGGGTCTTTGTTATTTTATTAGGGGGCTTAGAGTAGGTGTAATTAGTTTAAAATTGTTGTAATATTTTTCTAATGTTTGTAAATATTTTTTTATTTTTTTGTAACTTAGTTATTTTTTATTTTTTGTACTTATTGTATGTATTTGTAGGTATTGTATTTAATTAATTTATTGATAGTGTAGTGTTAGGTTTAATTGTAGATCATTGTAGGTATTTTATTTCATTAATTTATTGATAGTGTAGTGTTAGGTTTAATTGTTACTTAGGTTAGGATTTATTTTACAGGTAATTTTGTAATTATTTTAAATAGATAGCTATTAAATAGTTATTAACTATTTAATAGCTATTGTACCTGGTTAAAATAATTACAAAGTTGCCTGTAAAATAAATATTAATCCTAAAATAGCTACAATATAAGTATAATTTATATTGTAGCTATATTAGGGTTTATTTTACAGGTAAGTATTTAGCTTTAAATAGGAATAATTTATTTAATAAGAGTTAATTTATTTAGTTAGATAAAAATTATATTTAACTTAGGGGGGTGTTAGGGTTAGGGTTAGAATTAGCTTTAGGGGTTAAAAAATGTATTAGAGTAGCGGTGAGCTCCGGTTGGCAGATTAGGGGTTAATACTTGAAGTTAGGTGTCGGCGATATTAGGGAGAGCAGATTAGGGGTTAATACTATTTATTATAGGGTTATCGAGGTGGGAGTGATGCGGATTAGGGGTTAATACATTTATTATAGTAGCGGTGCGGTCCGGTCGGCAGATTAGGGGTTAATAAGTGTAGGTAGGTAGCGGCGACGTGGGGGGGGGCAGATTAGGGGGTAATAAATATTATGTAGATGTCGGCGATGTTAGGGGCAGCAGATTAGGGGTACATAGGGATAACGTAGGTTGTAGCGGTGTGCGGTCGGCAGATTAGGGGTTAAAAAATTTTAATAGAGTGGCGGCGATGTGGGGGGACCTCGGTTTAGAGGTTCATAGGTAGTTTATGGGTGTTAGTGTACTTTAGAGCACAGTAGTTAAGAGCTTTATAAACCGGCATTAGCCCAGAAAGCTCTTAACTACTGACTTTTTTCTGCGGCTGGAGTCTTGTCGTTAGATTTCTAACGCTCACTTCAGCCAAGACTCTAAATACTGGCGTTAGAAAGATCCCATTGAAAAGATAGGATACGCAAATGGCGTAGGGGGATCTGCGGTATTGAAAAGTCGCGGCTGGAAAGTGAGCGTTAGACCCTTTCCTGACTGACTCCAAATACCAGCGGGTGGCCAAAACCAGCGTTAGGAGCCTCTAACGCTGGTTTTGACGGCTACCGCCCAACTCTAAATCTAGCCGATAGGGATTAGGTATAATTTTTAAAAATTTGGTAATTTTGTTTTTTATTTTATGTAATCTTAGATTTTTTTTTATTTTTCTGTAATTGTAGCTTAAAGGGACAGTCTACACCAGAATTTTAATTTTGATTAGACTGTCCCTTTAATTTATACTTAGTTTATTTTTATTTTTAAAGTAGTTTTAGGTTTTTTTATTTTAACAGTAACTTTAGTATTTTGTAATTTAGGTCATTTGGGTTCATTTAGGGGGTGTTAGGTTAGGGTGTGTTAGGTTAGAGGGTGTTAGGTTAGGGGTTAGCTTTATTGGATTGTGGGCTTTGGCGGTTTAGGGGTTAATACTTTAATAGGTTTATTGCATTGTGGGCTTTGTCGGTTTATGGGGTTAATACTTTGATAGGTTTATTGTGTTTTGGGCTTTGGCGGTTTAGGGGTTAATAATTTAGTTATTACTTGCGGTGTGGATTTGATGGTGGATATAGGAGTTAATAGTTTAATTAGGCATATTGCTTTGGTGGGGGTTGTCAGTTAAGTAGTTAACACATTTTTTATTAGTTGTGAGAGGGGAGATTGCAGATATAGGAGTTTTACGTGTTGGGCTTTTTTTGGGAGGCATGTTAGACTTTTATGGGAGATTCGATTTTTTTTTTTATTTTCTTAGGCGCCGGAAGTTTCTAAAGTGCGTATATCACTGGCGACTCCAGAAATTTGTATTTACGCTTATTTCTGGACATCGCTAGTTTATCCGACTTATGGCACTTTATGAACTGCCGGCGCCGTATATGTAATACCCCGATGTGCGAGGTGAAATTACGGGCTGCGCGGTTTGCAGAACTTGCGCTGAAGCCTGCGCCATATATGTAATCTCGCCCCAAAAATAAAAGGGCATTCTTATACAGAAATTACACTCTCTAACTCTCTCAGGATCTGCAGGTGAGTAGGAAAAATCCAGTTGGCCAATCAGTCGCCAATCAGTCACACAGTCTCGGCAATGACTGACAGTTTACTGCAATGTTTGCTGCTCCTCAGTATTTTTTTACTTATGTATTTAACACTTTTTTCAGGGTCTTAACACATATCTAGGATCAGTAATGCAAAAATGGCATTTACTAATAATGTAATTTTAGTATCAAACTGCTCCTTTTAAAGGGACAGTAAACACCTTGACATTTTAATATAGTTACGAATAGTAAAAAACTTTACAATATTTTTCCTTAATATTTTTTTGGCCCCCTTTTCACAAACTTTTGCTGTAAAAATTGTGACATTTTCAATTCTCAGATCTGGAAGGAGCATCCTGCAGATTTATCATGGCTGATATGTTAATTTATAGCTTGAGAACAGAAGTGTTGACTATACAGTGAGGGAAAAAAATATTTGATCCCCTACTGATTTTATATGTTTCCTCACTGACAATGAAATGATCAGTCTATAATTTTAATGGTAGTTTTATTTAAACAGTGAGAGACAGAACAACAACAAAAAATCCAGAAAAACGCATTTCAAAAAAGTCATAAATTGATTTGCATTTTAATGAGTGAAATAAGTATTTGACCCCTTTGCAAAACATGACTTAGTACTTAGTGGTAAAACCCTTGTTGGCAATCACAGAGGTCAGACATTTCTTGTAGTTGGCCACCAAGTTTGCACACATCTTTGCAGATCCTCTCCAAGTCATTAAGGTTTCGAGACTGACGTTTGGCAACTCGAACCTTCAGCTCCCTCCACAGATTTCCTATGGGATTAAGGTCTGGAGACTGGCAAGGCCACTGCAGGACCTTAATATGCTTCTTCTTGAGCCACTTCTTTGTTGCCTTGGCTGTGTGTTTTGGGTCATTGTCATACTGAAATACCCATCTACGACCCATTTTCAATGCCCTGGCTCTCACCCAAGATTTGACGGTACATAGGCCCCGTCCATCGTCCCTTTGATGCAGTGAAGTTGTCCTGTCCTCTTAGCAGAAAAACACAGTCAAAGCATAATGTTTCCACCTCCATGTTTGACGGTGGGGATGGTGTTCTTATGATCATAGGCAGCATTCCTCCTCCAAACACGGCAAGTTGAGTTGATGCCAAAGAGCTCGATTTTGGTCTCATCTGACCACAATGCATTCACCCAGTTCCCCTCTGAATTATTCAGATGTCCATTGGCATACTTCAGACGGCCTGTACATGTGCTTTCTTGAGTAGGGGGACATTGCGGGCGCTGCAGGATTTCAGTCCTTCACAGCGTACTGTGTTACCAATTGTTTTTTTGGTGACTGTGGTCCCAGCTGCCTTGAGATCATTGACAAGATCCTCCCATGTAGTTCTGGGCTGATTTCTCACCGTTCTCATGATCATTGAAACTTTACAAGGTGAGATCTTGCATGGAGCCCCAGACCGAGTGAGATTGACAGTTATTTTGTGTTTCTTCCATTTGTGAATAATTGCACCAACTGTTGTCACCTTCTCACCAAGCTGCTTGGCAATGGTCCTGTAGCCCATTCCAGCCTTGTGTAGGTCTACAATCTTGTCCCTGACATCCTTGGACAGCTCTTTGGTCTTGGCCATGGTGGAGAGTTTGCAATCTGATTGATTGATTGCTTCTGTGGACAGGTGTCTTTTATACAGGAAACAAACTGAGATTAGGAGCACTCCCTTTAAGAGAGTGCTCCTAATCTCAGCTTGTTACCTGTATAAAAGACACCTGGGAGCCAGAAGTCTTGCTGATTGATAGGGGATCAAATACTTATTTCACTCATTAAAATGGAAATCAATTATAACTTTTTTGAAATGCGTTTTTCTGAATTTGTTGTTGTTATTCGGTCTCTCATTGTTCAAATAAACCTACTATTCAAATTATAGACTGATCATTTCTTTGTAAGTGGGCAAATGTACCAAATCAGCAGGGGATCAAATATTTTTTCCCTCACTGTACCTTAAATAGGTTAACCTCAATATCAGCCCTGCACTACAAGATCTATGTAAGAACTCATTATAGTCTATTTAGCTTAATCAGTGGTATTCACTATTTCTGGAGACGAAGGAGAGAATAAAGAAATACATTTACAGAGAAAATGAAATGCAAATGTTATTCATTAGATCTTGTATTTTGGATACAGTGTAGGAAAGAATATGAATTTTAATTGCAGCGATTTTAATCTACATACACTGCTATAGAAAAAGTATGAAATGTTTAGTCTAAATGGTATATATCTTTTTTTTATACCTGAGTTCAATAACAAACTCAATAAATGTCTTAATTTTAGAATTCATAATACATATTTTATTTTAAATAATAAACAATGTCCTTCTTTTAAGGCCGTTCCGGCATTCTATTCCGTATGTGTATATGTCTGTAAATACATATACACACATATAAGTACATAAATACATATGTACGCACTTATAGACATATATATATAAATACAGTATATACATATGTAGACACTCGTAATCTGTCCCTAAATGTTTAGATATGCATAGTAAAACAACTTTGTAATATACTTAATATATTTTTCCCCCTTTCATGCAATTTAGATCTTAAAATTGTGGCTTTTTTAATTCTCACCCCTGGAAAAGCTCACTACATAATACCCAATGCTGACCCTGCTACATATATTTCTCTAATTGGCATCTAACATATAACCACTGCAAAACAATGTGCTTTATACAAATATAATGATTGTGACTAGCCTTGTACTCTGCAGACTCAAATCTGTATTGGCTCCTCCAAATAAAGAAAATTCTGTGTGGAGTTTGGAAATTAAAAAAACTAATGCAGCAAACAAAAATGTTAATTTGTTTAAAAAAATATTTTGACATGGCTGATTTGTGATTCCATTGTATGACAGATGTCTGTCCCTTTAAGGATCAGATGCATGCATTCCACATATGGTAAGACATCTAATATTAGGTGACATCTAAATAGTGATTCAAAAAAATCAGTTTAATCATATGCCCCTGCGAGAAAATTTATCTGGAAGAGATATCTTAAAAGTTGTGGAGCAGGAGCTATAATATCAAATATTAGCTAATAATTATTAGAACTGTAATTGCAACACTTTTTATATTCTGGTTGATTATAGTTCTGAAAACTACATTTGTAATTATGTTTTATAATGCTTTGATGAATGTTTTTAGAAGGTGTTATAAGATTGTCCACTAGGTGGCAATGTAGCTCTCCTGTTTAATATACATTTTTTTATGTATTTATTTAATAAGTAATGGAACAAATAGTATTGGATAATGGAACAAACAGTATTAAGGAGTTAAAGAATAATATTTTGCAGAATTAAAGTAAAATTGTGGACAAACATCCATTTCCTTGCAAACATGTAGGAAAGTATTTAAAGAGACAACAAAGTAAATTTAAAACTTTCTTAAAATTATAAAAAATATATGTTCTATCATGAAATAAATATTTTGAGTTTCATATTCCAAAAGCAAAAATAATCGTATTTGTTTTTACAAATCCGTAAATGCTCAATGAAGTACATTTATTGCGTTCAATATAGTAAAAAAGCAGTTAATAGTAGACAAACAACACAGTATTAAGTTGCGTTGGTGTTCAGGAAAGGTTAGCGCTGATCTTTCAGGTAAAAGCATAAAAAGTTTAATGATTTAATTTTTTAAATGACATTTATATTCATTAAAATATTATATTTAAAATCTATCTTTTATTTCTTACAACTGGGTAGTGACTTTTTTAACCATGTTATTTGAAGGGAAAAAAAAATAATTATGTATACTGTACTGTATATATATTTATTCTGACTTGCAATTTTTCAAACCACCTGTGTACTGAATTTAGATGCTTTGAAAAATAGAATTGGTCCGTCATGTGAATTAATTTAGAATAAGAAGTGTTGCATTTCGAATCTGACTAGAAACTAACTTCTGGAATAAAAGTTATAGTGCTCTGTGATACCTTTTCTCAAGCACATGCACACGTATATAAATGTCTGTACTGAGAATCTGCTTGCACACCAAGAGTATGAGTGAGTATTGCCTGCTTGTGTGAATCCGGTGTTCTTTCGAGATTTGCTTCTCTGCCGAAATTTGCTACCACAATTTACTCACAAGTACAATTAAGTAATTGCATATAACATAAGTTTCAAAAGAATATGTGGAATGTGGTTACGTAAATATAACCATGCGCTTATCATTCAGTAGCAAATTTTGACTAAGAACTTATTTTAACACATTTAAGTTAATAGGTTTCTTAAAAAAAATGTTTGTTTACGGATATTAAAACTTGTTATATGTTAAAAACACATTAAAGTTAATATGGTTTTTTTTAAAATGTTTGTTTACATACAGTATATTAAAACTTGTTATATGTTAAAACAAAGTAGCAAGGTACTCTTTTAAAAATGTATTAAAGGGCCATAATACCCAAATGTTTAAACACTTGAAAGTGATGCAGTATAGCTTTAAAAAGCTGACTAGAAAATATCACCTGAACATCTCTATGTAAAAAAGAAAAATATTTTACCTCAAAAGTTTCTCAGTAGCCACATCCCATTGTAGAGGACTTCTAAGCAGCAAATCAGTATGTCTGTCCCGGGACAGCGGAAGGAGCGAGCTTTCGTGCACACTCATCTTATTTCCCTATTCAGTGTAAGGAAGTTTACAATGAAATCTCATGAGAGTTAAGTGAAATCTCATAAGATCTCAGTAAAAGAGTTCATCACCTCAGCACTGTTGATGCTGATTGGCTGCTGTTCATTTCTTCATTTTTTATTTTTTTTTACCTGCGGCTGGGCTGCAGCTGAGCATAACTTTTTACACAGAACTTACTCTGGTGAGCTGAGGAGATTGTGAGGTAAAATATCTTCATTTTTTACATAGAGATGCTCAGGTGATATTTTCCTGTCAGCTTTTTACAGTTATACTGCATCAGTTTCAAGTGATTTAGCATATGAGTATTATGTCCCTTTAACTTTAATATTTTAAAATAAGTTCTCAGTTAAAATTTGCTACTACATAATATTACTGCGCGCATGTACGTGACAGCTTTCATGAGGAATGCAAGAAGTAATTTTCCTCTCCGTTAAAATTTCCTACCAAACGATCTGCGCATGCTTCCATTACATCATCACATTCATACATTTTTTGAATCATGTGGAATGCAGTGATGTAATTGTGCGCATGACAAATCGTGGTAGCAGATTTCGACGTAGAAGCAAATCTCGACAGAACAGCGGCTCACTCACATACAGTAGAAAATGGTTCTATTACAAATTTGAAATATGTTCTTATTGATTTCCAATTTAATGGAAGTCTCCGTTAATACAATGTATGCATATACTTACATTTGTGAGCCTTTAATCCCTCAAAAGAAACTGGAGCATATTCATAATATTCATATTCCCATGTGTAGTCTGAATTGGATAACGGTTTATGTGATGTTCTGTTTGTTGTTCCGCTTCGTTCAGACATAGCCTAAAAACATATAAAGAAGGAAAAATACAGATTATATATATATTGTGATTAAATAATATGTTGTTATATTCTAGGTTTTTAAATGTGTATACGTATTCATTAGAATACCTGCTGCACCCAACTAATACAGCTTGACACTGCCGAGACCTATCATTATAACTCCAATCACTGTAGCACATTACACCATATTCAGCACTCTTACACCATCCCCCATGTACAAGAAATGACAAACAAGTGAAAAACCCAGCTGCCAGCTCAATTCAGAAGCCATACTTTTACATTTTGCACAGATATATGTATTCATGCCCAAGCTTGCCTATGTGTAAAGAACAAGCAGAAATGGATACAGCACCCACTACTCACAAGAGCACGGAGGGGGCTTACCAAGCCCAAGTAAATCAAATGAAAGGATAATCTCCAGCTGTAGTGAGCAAAGTGACTTTTTTATTTTTCATACAAGGTCAAACACAGCAACGTTTCGGGCTAACAATACGCCCTTTTTCAAGCATGACATTAAGTGAATAAAACAGTGTTTAAATAGCCTTATTTGGCGCCAAACAATTGTGATAAATGCACAAATATCGCCCTCTGCTGGTGAAAGATGAATATTGCATATGAAATACAGAGAATCATTTCATAAAACTTCAATGTTACAAAAAATACAATGTTACAAAAATTGTAATACAAAAATATGTTACTTAATATATTGCAAAATTCAATAATCACCTCCTTAGGTAAAGTGCCAAGTGATCCTATAAAATAAAATAAAATAAAATGAGTGTCAAATTCTAAATTAAAGTGCAATGTGAATATATAGATCATATAATTCAATATTAAAAATATTTATATTATGGTATTGAGTTCATTAATCCAAAAGGCCTCCCTTCTGTTTAACAAAGCCTCTCTATCACCGCCTCTCCTGGGCATATGTACTTTTTCCAATATTTGAAAGCGGAGTTGGCAGATATTATGGCCAACTTGTAAAAAATGCGAAGACACATGAGCATCCTTACCACATCTGATATTTGACTTGTGCTCAGAGATCCTCTCACGTGCCTCTCTAGTCGATTGTCCAATATATAACAATGAACATGGGCATTTAATGGCATAGATAATAAACTCTGATCTGCAAGTCAAATATTCCTTAATCAAGTATTTTTTACCTGAATAAGGGTGAAAAATCTTTTCACCCTTAATCATTGAATTGCAATTCACACATGAGAGGCAAGGATAGCATCCTGTGCGTCGCTTACCAGTAATGGTTTTTTGAATATATTTGTGGCTGCCAACATCCGCTCTAACTAACTGATCTTTTATATTAGGACTACTTTTATAAGCTGGCATTGGTGGTTCAGAAAATGCATTAATTTCAGGATGGCACTTCTGCAGAATGTGCCAATACTTGCGTATAATTTAATTTACCTGGCTACTCCTAGTGCTATACTGTGATACAAAAATTAACCTGTCTGTTATCTTCTTATTTCTCTTTATTCCAGTCAGCTCAGAATTTTTTTATCTTAAAATAATATTTTGCTTTTCCTTGTTCACAAGATCAACAGGATAACCTCTTTGTATAAATTTGTTTGACATCTGTTCTAGTCGTGTTGCTTTTAACCCCTTAACGACTGAGGACGTGCAGGGTACGTCCTCAGAAAAAAGGCAGTTAACGCCTGAGAACGTACCCTGCACGTCCTCAGTGTGGAAAGCAGCTGGAAGCTATCCTGCTCGCTTCCAGATGCTTTCCGGTTATTGCAGTGATGCCTCAATATGGAGGCATCCTGCAATAACCTTTTTAAGCCATCCGGTGCAGAGAGAGCCACTCTGTGGCCCTCTCTGCACCGGAGATCGGTGGCTTACATTGTTGGTGGGTGGGAGCCGGACCGGGAGGCGGGTGGCGGCCATCGATGGCCCTGGTTATGTGAAGGGGGCGGGATCGTGGGCGGGAGTGGCTGGGGGCACGCACGGGCGCGCGCGTGCATGGGAGGGTGGGGGCGGGCGCGTGCACGGGGAGGGAGCGGGTGGGAACCGCTACACTACAGAAAATGTTGAAAAAAAAAAGGTGGAAAAAATGTAAAAAATAAAAAAACGATCAGCAAGGTGGTGGGGGTTTGTCTGTGTGGGGGTGGGGGGGAAGCTACACTACAGAAAAAACAAACAAACAAAAAAGCACTTTTTATTGCAAACTGGGTACTGGCAGACAGCTGCCAGTAACCAAGATGGCCCCCAATAAGGCAGAGGGGAGGGTTAGAGAGGGGTTTTGGGGGGGATCAGGGAGGTTGGGGGCTAAGGGGGGGATCCTACACAGTAGCATATGTAAATATGCTAAAAAAAAATTTTTAAAAAAAAAACCTTTTATTTTAGTACTGGCAGACTTTCTGCCAGTACTTAAGATGGCGGGGACAATTGTGGGGTGGGGGAGGGAAGGGAGCTGTTTGGGAGGGATCAGGGGGTGGGATGTGTCAGATGGGAGGCTGATCTCTACACTAAAGCTAAAATTAACCCTGCAAGCTCCCTACAAACTCCCTAATTAACCCCTTCACTGCTAGCCATAATACACGTGTGAGGCGCAGCAGGATTTAGCGGCCTTCTAATTACCAGAAAGCAACGCCAAAGTCATATATGTCTGCTATTTCTGAACAAAGGGGATCCCAGACAAGCATTTACAACCATTTGTGCCATAATTGCACAAGCTGTTTGTAAATGATTTCAGTGAGAAACCTAAAATTGTGAAAAATTTTACGTTTTTTTTTAATTTGATCGCATTTGGCGGTTAAATGGTGCCATGAAATATACCAAAATGTGCCTAGATCAATACTTGGGGTTGTCTACTACACTACACTAAAGCTAAAATTAACCCTACAAGCTCCCTAAAAGCTCCCTAATTAACCCCTTAACTGCTGGGCATAATACACTTGTGGTGCGCAGTGGCATTTAGCGGCCTTCTAATTACCAAAAAGCAACGCCAAAGCCATATATGTCTGCTATTTCTGAACAAAGGCGATCCCAGAGAAGAATTTACAACCATTTATGCCATAATTGCACAAGTTGTTTGTAAATAATTTCAGTGAGAAACCGAAAGTTTGTGAAAAAATTTGTGAAAAAGTGAACGATTTTTTGTATTTGATCGCATTTGGCGGTGAAATGGTGGTATGAAATATACCAAAATTGGCCTAGATCAATACTTTGGGATGTCTACTAAAAATAAAATATATACATGTCAAGGGATATTCAGGGATTCCTGAAAGATATTAGTGTTCTAATGTAACTAGCGCTAATTTTGGGAAAAAATGGTTTGGAAATAGCAAAGTGCTACTTGTATTTATTGCCCTATAACTTGCAAAAAAAGCAAAGAACATGTAAACATTGGGTATTTCTAAACTCAGGACAAAATTTAGAAACTATTTAGAATGGGTGTTTTTTGGTGATTGTAGATGTGTAACATATTTTGGGGGTCAAAGTTAGAAAAAGTGTGTTTTTTTCCATTTTTCCTCATATTTTATCATTTTTTTATAGTAAATTATATGATATGATGAAAATAATGGTATCTTTAGAAAGTCCATTTAATGGCGAGAAAAACGGTATATAATATGTGTGGGTACAGTAAATGAGTAAGAGGAAAATTACAGCTAAACACAAACACCGCAGAAATGCAAAAATAGCCTTGGTCCCAAATGGACAGAAAATGGAAAAGTGCTGTGGTCATTAAGGGGTTAAATCAATGTCAGACACAATGCGATCCACTCTCAATAACCTTATGTGGTTAAATCCACATCTTATATTCAAGATTCATATGATTTTCTGAGAAAACTTGAACAGCTTGATTTGGAGAATAATAAGGTAATCTTGTTTACACTTGACTTCTCAAGTTTGTACACGTCAAGCTTGTTGCAGATACAATTCTTTTTAGAACTGTTGGAAGTTATACTTTATATGAATTATTTCCTCTTCAAGGATGAATTTTTCTTTCAGAAAAAAGGTACTGCCATGGGATCCAATGTCGCCCCTACATATGCCAACATCTTCATGAACAATTTTGAAGAACTATTTGTTTATGAACATATATTGTTTAAAAGGTTTGGCGCCACCTGGTGGTGGTTCATTGACGATGTGTTTGACATATGGTATGGCGACTTTGGATCCCTATTTTCTTTTGTTGATGACCTTAATGGATCTGTAAATGGCATCAAATTCACTTTGTCTTGGAATGAGCAGTCAATTCAATTTTTAGACACATGTATCTATAAGGGGGAACATGGATTGAGAGCGGATATTTATTCAAAGCCCACAGATAAAAACAACACTTTGTTATATGGCAGCTTTCATCCACCTTCCACCTTTAAAGCTATACCTAAAAGTCAATTATTGAGAGTGGATCGCATTGTGTCTGACATTGATTTAAAAGCAACACGACTAGAACAGATGTCAAACAAATTTATACAAAGAGGTTATCCTGTTGATCTTGTGAACAAGGAAAAGCAAAATATTATTTTAAGATAAAAAAATTCTGAGCTGACTGGAATAAAGAGAAATAAGAAGATAACAGACAGGTTAATGTTTGTATCACAGTATAGCACTAGGAGTAGCCAGGTAAATACAATTATACGCAAGTATTGGCACATTCTGCAGAAGTGCCATCCTGAAATTAATGCATTTTCTGAACCACCAATGCCAGCTTATAAAAGTAGTCCTAATATAAAAGATCAGTTAGTTAGAGCGGATGTTGTCAGCCACAAATATATTCAAAAAACCATTACTGGTAAGCGACGCACAGGATGCTATCCTTGCCTCTCATGTGTGAATTGCAATTCAATGATTAAGGGTGAAAAATTTTTTCACCCTTATTCAGGTAAAAAATACCTGATTAAGGAATATTTGACTTGCAGATCAGAGTTTATTATCTATGCCATTAAATGCCCATGTTCATTGTTATATATTGGACAATCGACTAGAGAGGCACGTGAGAGGATCTCTGAGCACAAGTCAAATTACCTATGTACATAAAAGTTGTATCCTGTTGGGTTATGTCCTAATAATTTAGAATTTATTCATGTAATAATATTAGATATAAACTTGGCATTATCCCATCCACAAACTGAGTTTTCATTAGTTTTTAAATTTTCTTGACATATCGAAGTATGGGTATCCTTTGTTGAAGTATTCCCATATATATCAATTTTTAAATTTATTATTATAATCCATTCAGGTGATTGTGTTCCTATATGAAAAAAGACAGATTTGATTATGTTATAATATAAGGAGTATTGTGACTAATTGAAAATCCATAATTTAAATATTTTTAATATTGAATTATATGAACTATATATTCACATTGCACTTAAATTTAGAATTTGACACTCATTTTATTTTATTTTATAGGATCACTTGGCACTTTACCTAAGGAGGTGATTATTGAATTTTGCAATATATTAAGTAACATATTTTTGTATTACAATTTTTGTAACATTGTATTTTTTGTAACATTGAAGTTTTATGAAATGATTCTCTGTATTTCATATGCAATATTCGTCTTTCACCAGCAGAGGGCGATATTTGTGCATTTATCACAATTGTTTGGCGCCAAATAAGGCTATTTAAACACTGTTTTATTCACTTAATGTCATGCTTGAAAAAGGGCGTATTGTTAGCCCGAAACGTTGCTGTGTTTGACCTTGTATGAAAAATAAAAAAGTCACTTTGCTCACTACAGCTGGAGATTATCCTTTCATTCTATGTGTAAAAAAGCCAGCATAGTTGTGCTCATTGGTTCATACTGATGCACAGTTACAATGAGCCAAAAATGAAAAATACATATGACATTGCACAGAAATTACTTTATAGGTACATATTTATCACATTATAGCGCTGCGGAATCTGTTGGCGCTCTACAAATAACTGATAATAATAATAATAATAATCATTAGAACAAAGCCTGTTACAAGCAGTACAATCAACAGAGAAAATTAACTATATCAAATGCACCATTGCTCCTGAAGCAAATACAATAAACGTATGTGGACATAGTTATTGAGTTCAGGTGTTTATGCCACACCCATTGTCAACAGGTGCACACAATCCATTACATAGCTAAGAAATCTACATAGACAAAAATTGGAAGTACAATGGGTCATACTTAAAGGGAAACTGTACCCACATTTTTCCTTTGGTAATTCAGAAAGAGCATGCAATTTTAAGCAACTTTCTAATTTACTCCTATTATCAATTTTTCTTCGTTCTCTTGCTATCATTATTTGAAAAAGAAGGCATCTAAGCTTTTTTTTGGTTTCAGTACTCTGGACAGCACTTTTTTTATTGGTGGATGGATTTATCCACCAATCAGCAAGGACAACTCAGGTTGTTCACCAAAAATGGGCCGGCATCTAAACTTACATTCTTGCATTTCAAATAAAGATACCAAGAGAATGAAGAAAATGTGATAATAGGAGTGAATTAGAAAGTTGCTTAAAATGTCATGCTCAATCTGAATCACAAAAGAAATTTTTTGGATACAGTGTCCCTTTAAGAGCTCAGTGATTTTAAATGTGGAATTGTCGTTGAATGCCTCCTTTGCCATAATCCATTTGTGAAATTTCTGACCACTAGATCTGCTTTGATCAACTGTAAGAGCTATTATTAAGATATGAAAGCATCTAGGAACAACAACAGCCCGGCCATGTGGTAGCTGTGCAAATTCACAGAACAGGGCTACCGACTGCTGAATTTTGTTTTGCATTTAAAAAAAACAACTTAATCACCTGTTGCATCACTCACTATAGTTTCCAACTGCTTCTAGATGCATCATCAGCACAAGAACTGTGCATCAATAGCTTCATTAAATAGGGCTCCATGGCTGAGCAGCTGTACACAGGCCTAGCATTACCATGCACAGTGCCAAGCATCATCTGGGGTGGTGTAAAGCTCATTGCAACTGTACTCAGGAGCAGTTGAAACATGTTCTCTGGAGTGATGAATCACAATTCACTATCTGGCAGTCTGATGGAAGAATCTGGGTGTTGCTATGTAAAGGCTACCTTCTGGGATGCATGGAGGAGGGATAATGGTATGTTTTTTTTTTCAGGACTTTGGCTAGACCCCTTAATTTCAGTGAAAGTTCATATTAATAGTATAGGATACAAATATATTTTAGACAACTGTGTGCTTCCAACTTTGTGGCAAGAGTTTGGGGTAGGTCCTTTCCTGTTCCAGCATGATTGTGCACCTGTATACATTGCAAAGTCCATGAAGACATGGTTTGACAAGTTTGGTGTGGATAAACTTGAGTGGCATGTACAGAGCCCTGATCTCACCCCCATTTGGATGAAATGTAATGCCAATGGCAAACCAGACACACTCCAAAATCTTGTGGAAAGCATTCCCTGAAAAGTGTTGGTATAGCTGCATACATGGGCCAGCTGCATATTAATGCCCATGGTTTGGAATGGGATGTCCAACAAGCTGATATAGGTGTGATGGTCAAGTATCAACATAGTTTGGCCATATAGTGCAGTGTTTCCCAACCGCGGTCCTCAAGTACCCCCCAACAGTCCTGGTTTTCATTATAACCAGTGCCCAGGTGAAGTAATCAGCTGATCAGTAACCAACCTGCTCTCATCCATCATGATTTTTTCACCTGTGCTCTAGTTCAACTATAATGAAAACCAGGACTGTTGGGGGTACTTGAGGACCGCGGTTGGGAAACACTGATATAGCGTAACCACAAAACAGTGAAAAGCATGGGCCTCAAAGCAAATGTGATGTCATCAACAGTCAATCCAAAAATATTATGCTGAATTGTTATAGAAAAAAAAAACAGGTAACCATTTCTGGCTCCTAACATTTCAAAATATATATCTATATGCAACTGTAATATAAAATTGTGTGGCAGGCTCATCAATATCCCTCAATTCTCCAAAAATGTAAACATTTTTATCCACCCCTAAAGTATGAGAAACAAACACCTCAGCGCAGGAAACAATATCACACAAAGCATTAAAAATGGTTTACATTGCTCAAAAAAATAAATTAACAAAATAGAATATTTCCAATCAGATTAAAAAAAATGTGATATCTACTACCATGACAATAATAATGTTCATATAGAGAAATAATAATATATATTTAATTGTCTAAAGAGCAAAAATCCAGGGTTGGGGGTTGCAAATGACATTATAGGAGCCAAAGAATGATTTTGTACAGGGATGTGTATAGAAGATTCCAAAAAGACTGAACCCAGAACAGGACATTTTTGTGCTCTGCCCACAATTATGCTCCATTTTAAATTCCCTCTGCTTTGACTTTAGTCTATAACCGTCTTGCTCTTACCTCAGATTACAATGCTGGACTCTAAAATCTGTTATCTCCATAAACCTACACAATCTCTCCTTTGTCATGGACATCCGCTGAGCTTCTGAAATTGTTTGGGGGCAAGGGAGAGGAAAAAATGTTTTTTTTAAAATATGTTTAAATCTCTCAGCCACCTACTTTATTCTATAGACCATCTTTCACCTCCCTACCCTTAGGCGTATTTACAGATAAGTTCCTACATACTATCATTCCCTATATGATAATTACAGGGCATCACATGTACAATATATCACCCTCTCTATAAAATACCAGTTATTATAAAAAAAACATAATTTATGTAAGAACTTACCTGATAAATTCATTTCTTTCATATTAGTAAGAGTCCATGAGCTAGTAACGTATGGGATATACATTCCTACCAGGAGGGGCAAAGTTTCCCAAACCTCAAAATGCCTATAAATACACCCCTCACCACACCCACAAATCAGTTTAACGTATAGCCAAGAAGTGGGGTGATAAGACAAAAGTGCGAAAGCATAAAAAATAAGGAATTGGAATAATTGTGCTTTATACAAAAAAATCATAACCACCACAAAAAGGGTGGGCCTCATGGACTCTTGCTAATATGAAAGAAATTAATTTATCAGGTAAGTTCTTACATAAATTATGTTTTCTTTCATGTAATTAGCAAGAGTCCATTAGCTAGTGACGTATGGGATAATGAATACCCAAGATGTGGATCTTCCACGCAAGAGTCACTAGAGAGGGAGGGAAAAAATAAAGACAGCCGCTGAAAATAATCCACACCCAAAATAAAGTTTAAATCTTATAATGAAAAAAACTGAAATTATAAGCAGAAGAATCAAACTGAAACAGCTGCCTGAAGAACTTTTCTACCAAAAACTGCTTCAGAAGAAGAAAACACATCAAAATGGTAGAATTTAGTAGAAGTATGCAAAGAAGACCAAGTTGCTGCTTTGCAAATCTGATCAACCGAAGCTTCATTCCTATACGCCCAGGAAGTAGAAACTGACCTAGTAGAATGAGCTGTAATCCTTAGAGGCGGAGTTTGACCCGACTCGACATAAGCATGATGAATTAAAGATTTTAACCAAGATGCCAAAGAAATGGCAGAGGCCTTCTGACCTTTCCTAGAACCGGAAAAGATAACAAATAGACTAGAAGTCTTTCGGAAATTCTTAGTAGCTTCAACATAATATTTCAAAGCTCTAACTACATCCAAAGAATGCAATGATCTCTCCTTAGAATTCTTAGGATTAGGACATAATGAAGGAACCACAATTTCTCCACTAATGTTGTTAGAATTCACAACCTTAGGCAAGAATTTAAAAGAAGTTCGCAACACCACCTTATCCTGATGAAAAATCAGAAAAGGAGACTCACAAGAAAGAGCAGATAATTCAGAAACTCTTCTAGCAGAAGAGATGGCCAAAAGAAACAAAACTTTCCAAGAAAGTAATTTAATGTCCAGCGAATGCATAGGTTCAAACGAAAGAGCTTGAAGAGCCCCCAGAACCAAATTCAAACTCCAAGGAGGAGAAATTGACTTAATAACAGGTTTTATACGAACCAAAGCTTGTACAAAACAATTAATAACAGGAAGACTAGTAATCTTTCTGTGAAAAAGAACAGAAAGAGCAGAGATTTGTCCTTCAAGGAACTTGCAGACAAACCTTTATCCAAACCATCCTGAAGAAACTGTAAAATTCTAGGAATTCTAAAAGAATAACAAGAAAAATGGTGAGAAAAAACAGCAAGAAATGTAAACCTTCCAGACTCGATAATATATCTTCCTAGATACAGATTTACGAGCCTGTAACATAGTATTAATCAGAGAGTCAGAGAAACCTCTATGACTGAGAATCAAGCGTTCAATCTCTATACCTTCAAATTTAAGGATTTGAGATCCTGATGGAAAAAAGGACCTTGTGATAGAAGGTCTGGTCTTAACGGAAGAGTCCACGGTTGGCAAGTGGCCATCCGGACAAGATCCACATACCAAAACCTGTGAGGCCATGCTGGAGCCACCAGCAGAACAGACGAGCACCCCTTAGAATCTTGGAAATTACTCTTGGAAGAAGAACTTATCGGTGGAAAGATATAGGCAGGATGATACTTCCAAGGAAGTGATAATGCATCCACTGCCTCCACCTGAGGATCCCTGGATCTGGACAGATACCTGGGAAGCTTCTTGTTTAGATGAGAAGCCATCAGATCTATTTCTGGAAGTCCCCACATTTGAACAATCTGAAGAAATACCTCTGGGTGAAGAGACCATTCGCCCGGATGTAACGTTTGGTGACTGAGATAATCTGCTTCCCAATTGTCTATACCTGGGATATGAACCGCAGAAATTAGACAGGAGCTGGATTCCGCCCAAACCAGAATTCGAGATACTTCTTCATAGCCAGAGGACTGTGAGTCCCTCCTTGATGATTGACATATGCCACAGTTGTGACATTGTCCGTCTGAAAACAAATGAACGACTCTCTCTTTAGAAGAGGCCATGACTGAAGAGCTCTGAAAATTGCACGGAGTTCCAAAATATTGATTGGTAATCTCACCTCCTGAGATTCCCAAACCCCTTGTGCTGTCAGAGACCCCCAAACAGCTCCCCAACCTGTCAGACTTGCATCTGTTGAAATCCCAGTCCAGGTTGGAAGAACAAAAGAAGCCCCCTGAATTAAATGATGGTGGTCTGTCCACCACGTCAGAAAGTGTCGAACAATCGGTTTTAAAGATATTAATTGAGATATCTTTGTATAATCCCTGCACCACTGGTTCAGCATACAGAGCTGAAGAGGTCGCATGTGAAAACGAGCAAAGGGAACCGCGTCCAATGCAGCAGTCATAAGACCTAGAATTTCCATGAATAAGGCTACCGAAGGGAAAGATTGAGACTGAAGGTTTCGACAAGCTGAAACCAATTTCAGACGTCTCTTGTCCGTCAGAGACAGAGTCAAGGACACTGAATCTATCAGGAAACCTAAAAAAAGGTTACCCTTGTCTGAGGAATCAACGAACTGATTGGTAAATTGATCCTCCAACCATATTCTAGATAAACAACACTCATAAAAGACTGGAAAGGTTCTTTCTAGTGAAAATGAGCAAAGGGAATTGAATCCAATGCCGAGGCCATAAGACCTAAAACTTCTATGCATATATAGCAACTGAAGGAAATAATAGAGACTAAAGGTACCGACAGACGGAACCCAATAGAATTATCCCTTGTCTGATAGAGACAAAGACAGTGACACAAACTTTCTGGAAACCTAAAAAAAGGTGACCCTTGTGTGAGGAATCAAGAGCTTTCGAAAAAAAGATCCTCTAACTATGTCCTGAAGAGCAAGTGAAACATATGAGATTCCGCATCCTCAGAAAATAATCTGAATGAAAACAGAAAAATGAAAATATGCATTTATTGTATCTAATGAAAACAAATAATGCTATCAATGACCATAAAAAGGCAAAATAGTTTGAATAAAACTCCAAACCCAGTTCCTAAAAAAAAAAGAAACTGGAAGAAATACCCCAGAAGATTCCAGGTCTGAGCAGCGCTTGAACCCCATGGGTGCCCAGCCATGCTTCAACAGTACCCAAAATATATAGGACAGAAACACACTTAAAGAAAGTGTTAGCCTTTCTGGAATAAAATCAAAGAAATTTGGACAAAATAGAACCAAATAATTTTCAAAGAAGTCTTAACCTGCCCCTTACCAGCCAAGCTGGAATACGACATGTACATCGCAATATTATGGAGCTGATTTCGAACCCCAATTACAAACATGTTACTTGGGAAAGAACTCAGGAATTCGTTCCTTAATAAGAACAATTAAACTAGTATAAGCTTAAAGTTTTAGTCTTAGAACTCAATCTTGAAGCCCAGAGTAACAGTTAAGAATTGAATCCAATTATAAAAACAAATAATTGATTATCTTAGAACAAAATTCTTCTAGCTAAAATAGCTAAAGACATAGATTAACCCTCATTTGCGAAAATATTCAATAAAATGAAGACACAAATGGAATTATTAGCATGATAGTCCAGTTTAAAGGACCAGTCAATACAGTGGACTTGCATAATCAATAAATGCAAAACAACAAGACAAATGCAACAGCACCTAGTCTAGTAAATGTTGTCCTTTAACAATGCTAAAATAAATCATAATCTGATACTTGATCTTAAAGTAAACAGAAAAAATGAAGCAATTGCAATATCCAAATAAATCACAGGACCAAGAAAAGTACCTGAAACTAAATAATTTTCCATAAATAAGATACAACTATCTAAAGGAAAATAAATAATATTTTGCTATAGAAACAATAGCATAACTAGTAGAAGTAGAGATAGCCCCAATAAATTGGAGAACCCTCCAAATTTAATTTAACTGCTGGCAAAGAATATAGTTTAAAACCTTTGAAAAAGGAATAAAAGAAAATTATCAGCCTATTCCATTCCCTAGAATGGGGAATTGGAAAGAAAACCTCTGAAAACACAGAAGAAATAAATAGGCAGAAATAGTGTCAGCTAGTCTTAAAGAACTAGTTACCTTAATATCCAAAATAATCAACACCTTTTCAACAAAAAACAAATGTACTTTAATAATAGAAAAATAATAAAAAAGTAGATTTCTGAAAGAGAAAAAACATCATCAGAGAAGGATAAATTAGTATGTTGTTGGTCATTTGACACTTCAATAATTAAAAAAGAAGTGAAAAAGACCTAAAAATTTTATTAGAAGGCACAAAGTCAGACAAAGCCTTTAAAATAGAATCAGAAAATATTTCTTATAAAGCTTCTAAATATTTCTTGTACATAAAATGTAAGAATGGAAATATATAAAGCATAAACACTAATGGATTCTGCATGTAAAAGTATATCATAATACCTTATTACAAACCATAGTTAAAGATAAACATTTATAACATTTAAAATAAATGAACTTAGCTTTGGTAGAACTGAAACTCAGTTAAGCGTTTTTCCAGAAGTGGCTTCTGATTCAGGGACAATCTGAGACATCTTGCAATATGTAATAGAAAAAAACAACATATAAAGCAAAAATGATCAAATTCCTTAAATGACAGTTTCAGGAATGGGAAAAAAATGACAATGAACAAGCTTCTAGCAACCAGAAGCAATAAATAATGAGACTTAAATATTGTGGAGACAACAATGACGCTCAAATTTTTTAGCGCCAAAAAAACCGCCCACATTATTTGGCGCCTAAATGCCTAACAGCCCACAGGAAAAAAGTCAAATTTTAAGGTAAGAAAAAAATGATTTATTCATATGCATTATCCCAAATATGAAACTGACTGTCTGAAATAAGGAACGTTGAACATCCTGAATCAAGGCAAATAAATGTTTAAACACATATATTTAGAACTTTATATAAAAGTGCCCAACCATAGCTTAGAGTGTCACAGAAAATAAGACTTACTTACCCCAGGACACTCATCTACATGTTTGTAGAAAGCCAAACCAGTACTGAAACGAGAATCAGTAGAGGTAATGGTATATATAAGAGTATATCGTCTATCTGAAAAGGGAGGTAAGAGATGAATCTCTATGACCGATAATAGAGAACCTATGAAATAGACCCCGTAGAAGGAGATCATTGAATTCAAATAGGCAATACTCTCTTCACATCCCTCTGACATTCACTGCACGCTGAGAGGAAAACCGGGCTCCAACCTGCTGCGGAGCGCATATCAACGAAGAATCTAGCACAAACTTACTTCACCACCTCCACAGGAGGCAAAGTTTGTAAAACTGATTTGTGGGTGTGGTGAGGGGTGTATTTATAGGCATTTTGAGGTTTGGGAAACTTTGCCCCTCCTCGTAGGAATGTATATCCCATACGTCACTAGCTCATGGACTCTTGCTAATTACATGAAAGAAAAAACATTTTTTAGATGTGGGAAGTGAAAGCATTCATAGGGTTGGCAAAATATACTCATCCTTTGTGGATAAAATCATTGCATAGACCTTGAGTCTGGTTCTTAACATCAAATAAAAAATTTTATACAAATTATGTCTGTGTCAAATTTACTTCTATATCTACAGGCAAATTGCTATGAATATTTTCAGTGATATCAGCGGAGACAATGGTAAGAAACTTTACTCTGTTAATAGGTTTCAAGTTCAAATAAATAAATGTGCAGGAACTTTCCACTTTACAATTTGGACACTTGGTGGTGCTTCTAGACCACTATTAGGCATTTAAAAGCATTGTACACATAACATATAAAGCGTTCTATTTGGTTTAAATGTAATGCTGCTTATATAAAAGATGATTTTTATGTTTGAATTACATTTACGTTTACATTTATTTATAGTTTAAATTCATCATTTGTTTTATATTATTTTAAATCAATCTATTTGTTGTTGTATGAACATACAAAATGTAAACATTTCAGAATAAACAATAAACTGAAATTGTAACCATTAAAAAAAATTACAAAATATGAATTCTCTTTTAACCTCACCATATATTTACTAAGAGGAAACAATACAGTGCTTCATAGTTTTAAAAGCATAATTCCTTTAATTATAGATGTATCACTATAATACTCTCGTATTCATTTTCCTAGATAGCAGTTTCTGTTCGCATATTCATAATAAAATGAATAATGAATTGCAGGAAAATTGCACTGATTCAGAGTCAATTGCTGTGGCATTTTCACCACTTCTTCATTTAAGATTTATGGAGGGCTACAAAATATTTTAGCTATAAATTATCTACAAAAATTCTAAAGATCTCACCCTAATGATAGGGAAAAAATGGTGCAGTGTAAATTATAGGTCAATTTCTATAACATCCATTCATGCCTTATAGACATCGGTTTGTGTCTGCACACTGATTAATGCTATATATGTCACAACAGGTCAATAAATTGTTACAAAGAATGATAGTTTGACATTTACTGCAGTTGGGGGGGGGGGACTATAAAGTAAATTAACAACATTAGAGATAAAGTAGACTGAAATATATTCAATCAATAAATTTAATCTATTAGAATTTTAAACATTCACTTGCACAGGATCGCAACATGAATTCCCCTAGATTGAAAGAAAGTAAAACTATTTTCATTTTAGTTCATATTTAAGAATGAAGGAAACAAAGAACAAAAAATAAAAATAAATAAAGTTTTAAATGCATGTACTATAAACAATATTTTAAACACATGGTTAAATTACTTACAGTTACTGCAGCTGCGATCCCAACACACACACATTCCTCTTGCATCCAACTGACAATAACAGTGAACTGAACAGTATGTGAAGGGAGCAGCAGGAAATAGAAAAGAGTAGACGAGGTTGCAGCAACCAGCTCCCCCCAGGTAAGAGAGGAGGGGGTTGCTGCAGCAAGGCAAAATAAAAAAAAAGGGAAGATCATGGGTATACAGGTGGTAAAGACAAGAAGTGAGGTATAACTAACTGTTGTTCTTTACCTTGCAGAGTGGATCCTGATTGAGGAAAGTGTCTTTAAAGGGATACTAAACACTTTGAGATGGTAATATAAAATGATACATCATTAAAAAAACTCTGCATTATACGTTCATTATTTATTTTATCCCCTTTTCCTGTAATTCAATTCTGAAATTGTGAGCTTTTCAGTTCCTGCTAGAAATGTTAGTGCAGAGCATTCCTCAAAGCCATTGGCTGCACACCATAGTTACCTATTTATAACTGTCCCTAATTGGTCACAGCAAAGAAGGTAACCTAAGTTACAACATGGCAGCTCCCATTGTTTTATAGACACTACAACTCTACACTTATTTTGTCAATATTTAAACAGCTAATGAAACTTTACAAAATACATCTACATGTTATTACAAAACAACAAAAGATATTTTGGTGCACATCCAACCACTTAAGTCCACTCTTTCATGGCATATTAGTATATGCTTCTGTCTGCCAAATATACTTACATAGCTTCTAATAAGATTGGGATAAACATCTCGCAATAATATGAGCTTATATTTGTGCTGCAAAAACAAATATACTTCTATCTGCTAAATATATTTACATAGTTCAAATAAAATTGAGATTAACATCTTGCAATAGTATTGACTTATATTTATGCTGCAAAATTTTTTTTGCTTTTTAAAAAGTGCCTTTAAATGAAATGGAATCTTAGTCACACAATATGATCATATTCTGCTAAGCCAGTCTACCACTTACAAGGTGTCCCACATCAGACCGGTCCTATACTAACCAGTTTCCACACTGCAGCAAGTCATGTCTACACAGTGTGAAGCTTTCTAGCTTATTGAGTATATTTATCAAGAACACACCTGGGCTGGGTGGCGTGCAGTAACCAAAGGGGAGGGATTTGGTCAGCTCCCTATTTAAGAAATACAACAGAGGGTTTTTTTGGTTACGCACACCACAAAAGGACTGTTTAAACTTAACACACATATTGTGGGAGTGCTACCAAAGTGACCAAAATAATTACAAAACAACAAAAGATATTTTGGTGCACATCCAACCACTTAAGTCCACTCTTTCATGGCATATTAGTATATGCTTCTGTCTGCCAAATATACTTACATAGCTTCTAATAAGACAGAAGCATATACTAATATGCCATGAAAGAGTGGACTTAAGTGGTTGGATGTGCACCAAAATATTTTTTGTTGTTTTGTAATTATTTTGGTCACTTTGGTAGCACTCCCACAATATGTGTGTTAAGTTTAAACAGTCCTTTTGTGGTGTGCGTAACCAAAAAAAACCTCTGTTGTATTTCTTAAATAGGGAGCTGACCAAATCCCTCCCCTCCTATTTATGTGATGTATAATCTAGCAAGTGCGAATCATATACTACAGTGGTTTGCATGATTTGAGGGTTTAATAGAACTATTCCTTGGCGTGATACTTTACAGCCTTCCCATACTTTTAAGATACCCCCCCCCTTTCCCAATACTCCTGATTCTAACACTGTACATGTAATTTTATAAACTACTTAGACTGTTCATATTTATTTGTACATCAGTGGTTTTCTTTCAGTACCCATAGACAATATATGACCCAGTAAGTAATTGTACTTAAAGATCCGATTTCCACAATGTAGTTTTTACTACGTTCTTATGTTTTTCTCCTAATTTTTTTAATTTTCTTTTTTTATTTTTTCCTTGTACATATACAACATAAAAAACAACAAAACATAGTTGCTTAAACAGGCTAACTGCCTGCGTGAATACAACATATTACACATTCTCGAAATAAACACAAAAACCCCACAGACCTGCAAAAACCCCACAGACCTGCATTCTCTGACCTTGGGTTCGTTAACATAGCCATTTGTAAATATGTTCACCTTGCATCTTTAATGCTTAAACAATTTTTACTAAATTATAATCTTATCAATATATTTGTCTTATTTCGTTTTAGTTTCCTATCTGCCTCTTGTTGTACTGAATTCCTACATTTTCCCTCGGGCTGGCTATTTTAATATATTGAGACTTGTCCTATGTATAACCCAAAAATACAGAGTATTGCCCGTTTGTGTGTTCCCTGTATACCAGGTGTTCAGGGGGGATGAAACTTTCATACATTCTTCCAGTATACCATAAATTGGTCTATAATAGTGTTTTCCATGTAGCCGGCAATTTGTCATTAGCTATCCAGTGTCTTACTAGGCTTGATTTTCATAGTGGTGTGATAATCTGTATTTGTACCATCCTTGGTTGTGCTTCTATTACTTTAAGCCATTTGTATATATACATTTTGAGCATTCTCTGTGATTTTAATTTTATGTTATATTGTTCCATTATCATCTGGTTTATCATTTCTGCTTTGAATACTTGGCCCCTGGGGAGATTTCAATTTAGCTAGTATCAATATACGTCCTTGTAAAATCACTGTATTAATCAATTTTATATTACTCAATTGGCCCTGCATCTCATACAGAAATATAATATGTTTACTATTGAGTTGGCATCTTGATTCTAGTATCGTATTTAACCAGTATTGTATTTTTAACCAAAACTGTTTAATTTTTGGACATGCCCATAAACAGTGTTCCAAATCTGCCAATCTTGATCCGCATTTAGCACATACTATAGAATCATTTTTGTACCAATATGCCAATCTGCTAGGTGTAATATATAACTGATTTACTATTTTAAAGCGTGCTTCTCTCCAAGAAGTTATATTAGTAACCTTAGTAATCCTCTTTAGACTGGAAGTGACCTCTAACAGTGTAAGACTTCTAAATGTTTTTATCCACTTCCCATGTATTACTTGCGCATGCATCCCAGTTTTATATGTCATGTATAGATTGTATATCTTACTGACTGCATACTTCTTTTGTGCCAATGTGTTGATTACTTCCTCTAATTCTCCCAAGCTCCAATCAGCTCCATATTTATTTTGTAGATCAGTGTATAGATGCCTTATTTGTAGGTATGCATAAAATCCTTTTTTAGATAAATTGTATTCTCTACTTAGTGTTTCAAATGATTTACAGGTATTTAATGCCATGTCTTGGAGTTGTATCACATATCTCAAACCTTGTTCCCCCCATTTTTTAAATATCCCTTCCCCTTCACATCCTGATTTAAAATTAGGTTTTCCCATAATTGGTAGGAAACGTGAGACACCTATATTCCTTCCCAACAGTTTACCAAATTTATGCCATGCAGTTATCACATTACTAATCACAGTGAGTTTTACTATTTCTTTTGGAATTTTCTTGTGTTCACAATCTAGTAATGCTTTCAGGGAGTACGGTTCACATGTAGTATTTTCTAATTGGCCATACGTTACATAGTTATCTTCTCTAATCCAATCTATAGCATATTTAGCTAAGATTGCCAGGTTATATATCTTTAAATTTGGGAATGCTAGTCCACCTGCCCTGCTTGGCAAGGACAATATTTTGTTTGAGCATCTGCTTTTTTTTCCCTTGCCATATCAGTAGGGCGCACATTCTATTAAACTTTGCAATATCTTTTTGTTTGATAATTAAAGGTGTGTTTTGCATTACATAGTATATACGTGGAAAAATGATTGTTTTTATCAGCATTATTCTAGCTAACAGTGAAATAGGTAGAGCTGCCCATTTGTTACAATCTGTTATGCATTTATCTAAACACGTCATAATATTTCTGCTGTACCATTGTCTAGGGTTCTTAGTTAAAAAGATACCCAAGTATTTCATGCATTCCACTTCCCTAAATGGACATTCTCCCCTTTTATATTTTGGGTCAGATATCCACATAATTTCTGATTTGCTTATATTGATCTTATATCCTGAGAAAGAACTAAATCTGTTGACTATTGTTAAGAATTGTTTAATACTCTGCTTCGTATCTTTAAGGAAAATTAATAGATCGTCCGCAAACAACGATAGCACCACTTTATGTTGCTGTATGTTAACACCCTTTAATTCTTACCTTAACATAATAGCTAATGGCTCTATAGCAAGGTTGAATAGAAGTGGCGACAGCGGGCAACCCTGTCTCGTTCCCCTTTTTAGCTGGATATTTGGTGTTAATTCATCATTTACTATAATATTGGAAATGGGGTCCTTATATATTAGTTTTATAAGTGTCTTTAAGTTACCCTGTATCCCAAATTTATCCAATACTGTAAATAGGTGGTCCCATGTTATAGAGTTGAATGCCTTTTCGGCATCGACTGAGAGGACTGCATATCTGTTTCTCTTCCCCTTATATCTTGATCTAGCCTCTGCCTACAGTAATTGATTATTGTAAATATTCTACGTGTATTCTTTGCAGGATTGCGTCCCTCCATAAACCCCGCTTGATCCGTATGTATTAATTTCTGCATAACTCTTTTAATTCTATTCACAATGATGGTTGTTAATATTTTATAATCATTATTTAATAATGAAATTGGGCGGTATGATGCTGGGTCTTCTGGGTCCCTATTTTTCTTTCTGATTAGAGCTATAGAAGATGTTGCAAAGTATTTAGAATTAATTTCTCCTTGTATAAAGTAGCTATTGTATAGATTCGTAAGTATTGCTGCTATCTCTTTCGACATCATTTGATAAAATTCTGCTGGTAGCATATCTGGCCCTGGAGCTTTGTTTACCTTTGTCTTAATTATGGTATCCACTACTTCCTCTTCTGTTATAGCTTGATTTAAAAATCTACCTCTGTTAGCTTTGTTGTGACTACTTTCTCCCAGAAAGCTGTTTTATTTTCCATATCAACCTCACTGCTTGTATATAATTGATGGAAATACTCATATATTACTTGTTTAATTTCTTTATTAGTATTCACTCTCCGTGAGACTATCTTAATTGAGGGTATGTAATTTTTTTGTTTATTAGTTTTAATAAGTCTGGCCAAATATTTAGCCGATCTTCCATAATATCCTCCGTACAGGGCTCTATCTTTCTTATCAGGCTGAATTGCGCTCTGTTTCAGAAACACATCTCTTTCCTGTTTGCTAATTACATATTTCTTCCATAATCTTGGACTAGGGTTACCTATGTATGCTCTGTAACTATTCTTAAGTTGGTTTGCTAACTGTAGGCTTCTTTCTTTGTTTTGTTTTTTCCACTTACATACATAGGCCTTAATAATGCCCCTTAGAAATGCCTTGGCTGCTTCCCAGTATATCTCCCATTTACCCAAATATGCTTTATTAAAATGTTGATATTCCTTAAGTTTCTCATAGACATGGTTTCTAAAATGTATACTTTCCATCAGAAATCTGGGAAATATAAATCTGCTAGCGCTAGGTTTTGTCCCGGCTGCATTCTGCAGCTCGAGGGATATGATTGCATGATCTGATATAGCGATCTCTTTGATCTCCGCACAGGAGTCTATTCCCATTAGATTATCTGATAATAAAAAAAGGTCTATTCTGGAGAAGGTACTGTGTGTCTTGGAGGCACATGAAAAGGCTTGTACGTCAGGATTCTGAATCCTCCATATGTCTCGTAGTTTAAGACCTTTACAAAATCCATTAAAAATTTTAACTTCTCTTTTAATTTCCCTCGTATTACTACATCTCATTCTATCTATTATTGGCGATGGTGTTAGATTAAAATCACCTCCTATAATTATATTCTTACCTATGTGTTTAATAAGTTTATTATTTAGATCATCCCAGAACTCATTCTCTAGTTTGTTCGGCCCATAAATATTACAAAGTTCCAAATCAATGTATTTGTATTTCTATTATAAGATATCTAGCTTGCTTATCTGCTTCTTGAGCTATAACCCTGTATGATATATTTTTATTGAAAAGTATTGCTACTCCTTTTTTTCCTTCCACAGTAAGGGGTAGCTAGTACCTCCCCTACCCATTTACTTTTCAATTTTATTATTTCATTTTGGTTAAGATGGGTTTCTTGCAGAAATACTATACTCGGTTTCATATGGCCTAGTTGTTTTAAAATCGTTTTCCTTTTTATCTGTGACGTTATGCCACCTACATTCCATGATAGCAGTTTAATATTATTTGCCATTCTTGTTGAATTTTACTTTGCCATGCTTCTGGATATTTCTCTTTAATATCATATAAAATTGCCTTATATTCTGGATATGAAGACCATCCCCCCTTCCCTCCCCAGCAGAACTTAAAAAAAACTTTATCAACATATCTAAATAAAATTTCTGACCTAATCATCTAGCATTTACCTTTTTACACTTTACAGACAAGGCTTTTTAGTCAATACCTTGTTCTTTACAGAAGGCTTGAGCGTCTCTCACCGTAAGCAGATTCTTTATTTTACCATTACTCTCAATACATATTTTAGCTGGATATAAGCTGCCCATTTTGCTTCAATTAATTTAGTGCAGAACGGGGCCATCTCCCTTCTCTTTCTGCTTGTTTCTGCTGAGAAGTCTTGGAACAATAAAGGCTGTGACACACTGCAAGCAGAGCGACGCGCAGCGTGTACATGCAGCTGTGTGCGCTCAGTGTGTCCTGCCTTTTCATCTCTGAGCACTCTGCTGCGTCAGGACACATAGCTGAGCGCTCAGAGATGAAATATTTGAACTTCAGAAGCGATGCGACGCTGAGCGAAGCAGCTGCTTTGCCTTGCGCCGCATCGCTTGCAGTGTGTCACAGCCTTAAGACTCTGCTTTGATCTATAATTAGTTCTTGTTTTTTACGGAATTGACGCAGCATGTTGACTTTGTCCTGGAAGTCTAGTACTTTTATCATAATTGGTCTAGGTCTTTGCTGTCCCTGCTCTATTCTTCTGGGCCCTAGCCTGTGGGCTCTTTCAATTTTAATAGGCAACACTTCAGGGGGGAATCCTAGGTGCTGAGGAAGTGTATCAGATGCAAAAAATATCAAATCATTATATTCATTAACCTCGGGTAATCCAATAACTTTAATATTATTTCTACGAGTTCTATCCTTGAGGTCTTCTAACTTGTTTTGTAAAAATACTATCTCTTTGCTCTGTGTTACTACACTTTGGTCTATATTGTACACTTGATCTTCCATTGTGGATATACGGGTTTCAGCCTCTGTGAGTCTATTAGCGTATTGTCTGATCTCATTAGAGAGGTTACTGATTTCTTGTTTAATATTATTAAACAGTGGTAGCATTATATCGGAAATTTGTTGTATTAATTGTTGTGTTTCTAAAGAATTTATGTGAGACTCATCTAGTGTTGTTTCTAATACGGGTTCACTGCTTTTATTGGCCTGTTTTTTTTATCTTTTGTTTTGGGTGGCATAGCTGGTGATCTAGATTTCATATATTTTTCCATAGGTCTGTGTGCTTAACTATATTGTGATTTATCCCAAAAGTCTGACCCTGAAGTGTATAGTGCTATAAAGTGAATAGCTTGTGCCCACTTGCGCAAGCTTTTATATTTAATATGTGGATGGGGCCTTGTATTCTATGGCCTCCTACTTTAAGTGCATTTCTTATGTAAATTATTTCTTTATGTGCTTATCCAGCAGGTGCAATACCTTTTTGTGTATTACCTCGTGTTCAAAAAACCTTAATGTACAATATCCCACAGAAAGAAGTGTGGTTGAATCCTTCACCTACTGAACTCCTATTAAGGGTTCAGTTTGCCTTAACCAACTCTAAATTTATCCCTTGTGTTTATTTCCTTAAAAATAAATTCTTTTGTGTTCAATTTTATGCGTACACTGTCTAGTCAATACAGTATACTTAACCTCACAAACGTGCAAAATATACAATCATAAACAAAAACAAAATTAAACTTCACATCAACATGTGTCCTAGTTAACCAGCTTATCAAGTGAAACCTTCAGACTAATATCAAATTTATATATTCAGCCACCTCTGCAAGGGTAATTCCCTTCCTCCTTATACCTATTAACCTTTTATTACCAAGGAGAGTAGTGATTTCTGTTATACCATACTATTCTGTCATTAACAAGCAGTTATTGTGAAATGTATTACTCTCTCAGTCCTTATCTTCTATGAGATGATCTTTAGAAATTTTCAGTAAAGTTCCACTTTGTCTCTATTACCCTTTTATGTTATTATTTAAATGTTCCTTTAAAGCGAAAACAGCTCAGAACACTGTGTTTGTGTCACTCTCCTCAAGAGTAAACAAAGATAGTCTCTCCTTCCTTGATTAAGTCTCAACTCTCAATATAGATTGCTTCTAGTATCCTTGTTTAAATTTAAGAGTTGTGTTTTGTTCCCCTCTCTTTTCCTTTAGAGTAGTTTTCAGTATAGTCCTGTCTTTTAGGCAGGGGGGTGATTAAGATAGGCAATTACCACTGCTTTCAGGGCGTCTAGGCTTATAGCTAAAAGAGGGGGTTTCTTTCCCCCTAATAATCACCACTTATGGAGATTTTTTAAGAGTCTCTTGACTTCTGATTTTTAATTTTATTCTTGTGGTGTCGCTTACCTCAGGGGTGCAATAACCATACTTTAGCCTTTCTTTAAGTCCATGTCATATCATGTTTATAGCAGCCCTTTAGAGTTTATGTATAACCCCTTTTCTTCTTTACCTTAGCTGTTACCAGGGAATTGCCCACTCTATAACTCACATCCAATTGTATTTATCATAGCACCCTTGATACTTGCGTTTGGCTTGACCGATATCCGTTGTCTCTTCTGGTTGCTGTGTAGCTTGTCCTATGTTCCAAGTGGATTCCTCCAGATGGATTACTTGTTTAGCCGGATTGGCTATCGCCCTTGTGCCTGGTACAGCTCCTTGCTGTTTTTCCCCCAGGTCCTCCGTTTCACTTGCCAGGCTCCCCGGTACTACTTCGGTGTATCCCAACGCACCCTCGCGCCGTCTGGGCCTTACACCTCCTTTTCCGGTCTGCGTGTGTTGTGCCGAGATGCCCCACTTCCTGTGCCTTGGTTACTGTGTTAGGCCACCTCCATTCGGACTTCTTGCGCCAGATGTTGTCCAGCCTGTTCCGGATCTTATGTCCGGCCTGGGTCTATATCTCACCCGGCAAGGACTTGTGCACATCGGTCGTTGTTACATGCTCCGTTGGTCGTGAAGCATGCATTCAGCAGCGTATCTGCAGGCTCCGCCTCCGGAAGTCCCTGATGGTTTGTTATGTTTTTCTCCTAATTGCATAATATGTTTACCGCAGCAGTCCTACAGGTAGGCGTAACACTCTGTCTTAACAATGATCGCCTCCCTGATTGGCTACCAAGTACACACCCCCTGACATACTCCAATCATAGCATAAATAAAAAGAGAGAAGCGCTCAACCTAGGAACGAACAATAGCATAATAGCTTGTTCTATGGCTAGTTACCACCCAAGAAGCAGCCTCTTTTTGCTCAACATGTGCCTTTCACAGAGAAGAACTTTCCTAAAGCATATCAGTCTGATCCTGACTTCACAGTACAGTCCAGCCCTGAAATACCAGGCAATCCCTCTCTGAACAAGAGAAACGGCAAAACTCCAGACGTACGTTTCGGCCTAGTGTGGGCCTCGTCAGTGAGGTGCAGCCATATTCATAAATGTTATGTTTTATTTTCACTTCATCTATACCGTATTCCACACACATGGTACATTACCACCCTTTGAAGTGTGCCAAATAATGCTTCTGTCCTCTTTTGTTATTTTTTGAAACTATTACACACAGCATTAGGCACTACCTCCTTCACACACCTAGGATTGTTTTAGGAGGTTTAAGGACTGGTTAATTATATCCCACCTTCCCTAGAGTTAACTAGGGTTTTTCTTGTTCTACCATATTATAGGAGAAGACTCAGAGCTGTTATCTTGGCAAAGGAAGGTAGCACAAAGTATTGACTAAAAGGGTGCCAATAATTGTGCCACACATATATTTACAGGGAGTGTAAACTTGAATATATTACTGTCCAGTATATAAAAGTAATCTTTCAAACAGGCGCACTTTAATTCATTAACATTTTGAAAGCCCCTTCATTTTTAAAATATTTACCACTGAGTTATGGTAAACACATCGCCGTTCCTCCATCTGTATCTCATACTGTATTTAGGAGATCAGTGACGAATCCGGCCTCCTCCAATCTTGCATGCCCGATCTCGCATCCCTCTTTCAAAATGTTACTGAATTAAAGTGCCCCTGTTTGAAAGATTAATTTTATATACTGGGCTGTAATGAATTAAAGGTTACACTCACTTTAACAAAGATTTGGGTTTGCAATTGCTTGATATCCATGAAAGCAGAGTATTTTTGTGTATTTTTAACAAAAGATCAAAAGGTTAAACAATAAAGACAATTTTTCACAGTCTTCTTTGCTCATATTTGCCAAGGGTGCCAATATTAGTGGAGGGCACTGTGTTTGTGTGTGTGTTTATATATACAGTATATATATATATATATATATATATATATATATATACAGTATCCCACAGAAGTGAGTAAACCCCTCACATTTTTGTAAATATTTTATTATATCTTTTCATGTGACAACACTGAAGAAATGACACTTTGCTACATTGTAAAGTAGTGAGTGTACAGTCTTGTATAACAGTGTAAATTCGCTGTCCCCTCAAAATAACTCAACCCACAGCCATTAACCGTTGGCAACAAAAGTGAAAATGTCCAAATTGTCCAAATTGGGTCCAAAGTGTCAATATTTTGTGTGACCACCATTATTTTCCAGCACTGCCTTAACCCTCTTGGGCATGGAGTTCACCAGAGCTTCATAGGTTACCACTGGAGTCCTCTTCCACTCCTCCTTGACGACATCATGGAGCTGGTGGATGTTAGAGACCTTGCGCTCCCCCACCTTCCATTTGAGGATGCCCCACAGATGCTCAATAGGGTTTAGGTCTGGAGACATGCTTGGCCAGTCCATCACCTTTACCCTCAGCTTCTTTAGCAAGGCAGTTGTCATCTTGGAGGTGTGTTTGGGGTCGTTATCATGTTGGAATACTGCCCTGCGGCCTAGTCTCCGAAGGGAGGGGATCATGCTCTGCTTCAGTATGTCACAGTACATGTTGGCATTCATTGTTCCCTCAAAGAACTGTAGCTCCCCAGTGAAGGCAGCACTCATGCAGGCCCAGACTATGACACTCACACCACCATGCTTGACTATAGGCAAGACACACTTGTCTTTGTACCCTCACCTGGTTACCACTACACATGCTTGACTCCATCTGAACCAAATAAGTTTATCTTGGTCTCATTGGACCACATGACATGGCCCCATTAATCCATGTCCTTAGTCTGCTTGTCTTCAGCAAACTGTTTGTGGACTTTCTTGTGCATCATCTTTAGAAGAGGCTTCCTTCTGGGACTACAGCCATGCAGACCAATTTGATGCAGTGTGAGGCGTATGGGCTGACCCCCCACCCCTTCAACCTCTGAAGCAATGCTGGCAGCACTCATACGTCTATTTCCCAAAAACAACCTCTGGATATGACGCTGAGCATGTGCACTCAACTTCTTTGGTTGACCATGGTGAGGCCTGTTCTGAGTGGAACCTGTCCTGTGAAATCGCTGTATGGTCTTGCCCATCATGCTACAGCTCAGTTTCAGGGCCTTGACAATCTTCTTATAGCTTAGGCCATCTTTATGTAGAGCAACAATTCTTTTTTTCAGATCCTCAGAGAATTATTTGCCATGAGGTGCCATGTTGAACTTCTAGTGACCAGTATGAGAGAGTGTGAGAGCGATAACACCAAATTTAACACACCTGCTCCCCATTCACACCTGAGACCTTGTAACACTAACGAGTCACATGACACCGGGGAGGGAAAATGGCTAATTGGGCCCAATTTGGACATTTCCACTTAGGGGTGTGATCACTTTTGTTGCCCACGGTTTAGACATTAATGGCTGTGTTTTGAGTTATTTTGAGGGGACAGCAAATTTACACAGTTATACAGGCTGTACACTCACTACTTTACATTGTAGCAAAGTGTAATTTCTTCAGTGTTGACACATGAAAAGATATAATAAAATATTTGCAAAAAACTGAGGGGTGTACTCACTTTTGTGAGATACTGTATATATATATATATATATATATATATATATATATATATATATATATATATATATATATATATATATATATATATATATATATATATAAACTTTTCATGTAGAGAAGAGGCACACACAGGACTTGATTAACATAAGTTTTATTAATTCATTAATTCAGTCAGTGACTGCTTCACACAGCCTCTTACGGAGAACAGTCTTGACAAAGGTCCCTGTGAGGATCAAACGTTGACTGAATTAATGAATTAATAAAACTTATGTTAATCAAGTCCTGTGTGTGCCTCTTCTCTACATGAAAAGTTTCTACCTATCTACCATAGAGTGCACCCAGGCAATTCAACGTACAGTGAGTGCTTGGATCCAAAAACTAGTATATATATATATATATCAGTGACGTGCAGTGAAGTCAGAGGTTGGTGAGGCACTTGCTATGATATGCCCGACAAACCCATATATGAACCTAATCGATGTAGCTTAAATATACAAATAATTTAGCAGGTTGCACAAGGGCAATTAGCACATTAATTACAACACACACTTTAACTATATTTTATTTGCTGTTTAGAGAGGTTAAATGACATATACATATTTGTTTCACTGGCTGTGTAATTGTATTAATGGTAAAAAGAAATCAAATAATTGCCTGAGAGTGACAGATGACAGTCAGACGCCATTTCTGCACTGTGGAAAGATTCTCCACAGTGCAGAAATGGCGTCTGTCATCTGTCACTCTCAGGCAATTATTTGATTTCTTTTTACCATTAATACAATTACACAGCCAGTGACACAAATATTTATATGTCATTTAACCTCTCTAAACAGCAAATAAAATATAGTTAAAGGGGCATGCTCTATTAGAATCATGCAAGTTTTATTTTGAATTTCCTATCCCTTTAAAGGAATATGAAACCCATATTTTTTCTGTCATGATTCAGAAAAAAGCGGCAGTTTTAAGCAGCTTTCTAATGTACTCCTATTATAATTTTTTTGAGTAGTACATTAGAAATTTGCTTCAAATTGCATGCTGTATCTGAATTATGAAATAAAAAAATATTGGTTTCAAATCCCTTGAAAGTTTTAAAGACACAAATGCTGCTGAGCATATCTAGATATTTTTATTTCAACAAAAATTAACAAGTGATCAATACTGCAAACACTACTGCTGCCACTCAAGAAACGCACATGCTCTATCCCTCTAGGTATGCTTTTCAACAAAGGATTAAAAAAGAGTTAATTAAATAATAATACAATTACATTAGAAAGTTTGCAATTTTTATCAGAATCATGGAAGTTTAATACTTTAGCCAAGACAGTTAGCAAGCACTTGGCATGCTAAGTTATGTAAACAGTGCTACTGTTAACCCAAAATGTACCAATGAATATCATTAATATGCAATGAATACAACATCTCTAAATTGAATTGTACATTCAAAATGCTATTCCTCATTTTCAGTCCCCTATTTCAGTGATATGGGTCTCTTTTATGCTGTTAGAGTCTGAGTTCAGGGGGTTAACATTAAACAGAAAATAAACACATAAAGGAAGTTGCATCTAAAAGGAAGATGTCTTTAAAATGACAATGTCCTTTACATTATAGATGCATGAGCCATAACTGGTCACATTTATATTACATAATTCACATAAATGCGTATAGAAAGATTATATAATCTATTAAAGGCAGTTAAATACAGTGATATATTATTTCTGCAGTGCACATTAATTTTATTATTCTATCCCTTGATCATCATACCAGTCAGGACTAGTCTCTCTCTGGACAACATGGTATATTAAAAAAAGAAAAGCAAAACGGACCAAAAGCATCATTACATAACTACTATTTGTGCACATTATTTTTTATTATAATATACCTTGATTCATGATCAAGGTATATTATAATAAAAATAATGTGGACAAATAGTAGTATAACTATGTATTTCATTAACTCCCCTGCTGCTGCATCATTACATAACTACTATTTGTGCACATTATTTTTTATTATAATATACCTTGATTCATGATCAAGGTATATTATAATAAAAATAATGTGGACAAATAGTAGTAAAACTATGTATTTCATTAACTCCCCTGCTGCTGCATCATTACATAACTACTATTTGTGCACATTATTTTTTATTATAATATACCTTGATTCATGATCAAGGTATATTATAATAAAAATAATGTGGACAAATAGTAGTAAAACTATGTATTTCATTAACTCCCCTGCTGCTGCATCATTACATAACTTCTATTTGTGCACATTATTTTTTATTATAATATACCTTGATTCATGATCAAGGTATATTATAATAAAAATAATGTGGACAAATAGTAGTAAAACTATGTATTTCATTAACTCCCCTGCTGCTGCATCATTACATAACTACTATTTGTGCACATTATTATTTATTATAATATACCTTAATTCATGATCAAGGTATATTATAATAAAAATAATGTGGACAAATAGTAGTAAAACTCCCCTGCTTCTGCCTAGGTGCGCTCTCCCGCTTTAAAAATGAAAGCATTAGCATAGACCCTTTCTGTTGTGACTTACCCGTCAGCAAGCTGAATATTTTCTAACAAATTAGTATATGGCCAGGCTCCGGTGCTCCGTCGCTCCGTCCGCGTCCAAGTGAACCAGAAGGGATGAGCTGATCAGGTGGAAACACACAGCCCTTCGTGTGTGGTGATGGGTGATTGAAGTGCGCTATGTGTAGGGTATCAGACACCTTAACTAAATAACAGATCCTTCAGACTGTTACAATCAAAATTAGGCAAACTTGGGAGAAGAAGTAAGGGCGCTACAAAAGCTTAAGATACCCCTAAAAGCTTGAAAATTGATTAAAAACAAAAATTGACCAGGGACTTGGGTAAATTGTATATAAATTTATAAATATCAGAATAAACAAACACAAAAAAAAAACAACACATAAAAAATATATTTTAAAAGGGACGTCTCCCTATAGCTTCACAAATACACTTGTATCATAAAAACATTGTATATAAAAATACCAGAGTGCAGTAGTGGTAGATACTGTAATATTAAAAAAGGTACTCCTTAGGACATTGCCGTTTATCGGATAATGTCTATCTTTGGTTTCAAATGTCAAGTCTACAAAACTCTTGATAACCGGTCTAAAAATTATTTGCAGGTATTAGCCTCTGCACTTTATCTGAGATTAGGCAAGTTAAAACGTCTTATATTTGTGGTAACACTTTACCGGTAGTTGATCTCTGTTTAGTGTGCTTCGTGGGTGTTCCTCGAGATCTCGGCGTCTGACGTCACAGTTTCTGAATCAGAGGCTCGTCTCTCCCAGCCAACCAGAACCTCCGTGGGTTCCGGTCTATTTAACTTTTGTTGTTCGGTCCGTTTTCTTTAATGCTTGGATAATAGTAGGAGATTGCTCTTATTGCTCAGCATGCAACCTCTATTGGTGCTATCTGCCAGGGGATAGAAAAGGATAGAATTACAACCCGGGTTGATAACTTTTCCTCCGTCTGATAGTGATTCAATATGTGGTACTAGTGTTTTCTACGCGTTTCACTCCTTTCAGAGCTTTATCAAGAATGACTAGCCCACATTATCCTCCTCCTTTTAAAGGGATCCATTTGTTTCCATTGGTCAGTGCTTCATAGAGATTAGAGGTGGTATTTCTTCTGACATTTCAAACTTCATTCCTTTTTTAATCTTTAGTGGAAGAGTCATTTCTGTTCTTAAAGGGAAATTTACCTTTTATAAGGCTTATATTCCCTTTTTAGTATAATCGGCATAACCTTTACAGTATCTTTTAACCACTTTGTCCAATATTCTCTGGTTATTTATTGGAAAATAGTTATTAAATGAATATACAAAAGTCAGTTAAACTAGAAAGGATCAGCCCTTCCTTCACAGACTTTGCCGCCAGCCTACGTCTCCAGTACTTCTGCGCTGCGCTCTGGATTCTATCTTGCGCATGCGCAGGGAGCCAATCAATAACGGTCACGTTCTCCTGTTGTTGTCAATCACAGGAGAACATGACCGTCTGATTGGCTCCCTCTCTAAGAGGCATTACGAGTCATGCCTCCGATTGGCCTATATTTTCCTGGCTGACAATCAGTCAGCCTGTGACAGCCAGTGGGTGGTGTTTTGATCCTTCGCCGGTTATTTAAAAAATGCCATGATGTTACGCAATGGAGAGGTACAAAAGTACAGTGCCTCTCCATAGCATAACTTGGGGAAAAAAGTGAATAGGTTGTGTTATGCCAGCAGGTGTCGCTAATGTTCATAATATGCACCCATGTTGCGCTATGGAGTATGTCTGCTCTGCATCTCCATAGCGTAACATGGAGGAGAAATTAAAAAGTACATTTTTTTTTTTTTTTAACACAATTTTTTAATTTTATTTATATTATACATTTAAATAAACTTTGGGCCCATATGGCAGGGGAGGCTCTGCCTCCCCTGCCTCCTATGACTGCACGTCCTTGATATATATATATATATATATATATATATATATGTATAAGGTGTAGTAGCACTCCAGCTTCAAATAGCTCCGTTGAGCTCTCCTTGCCCCGGGTGAACTTCAAGAGTATAGATAAAGCAGCAAAGAGGAAGTCACTCACAGGGTCTTGCAAAAAGATAAAGTATTTATTTTGACGTTTCGGGTGTAACCCCTTTCTCAAAAAACAGCACAGTGTGAAACAGTATACTCACCCCCCTTAAATACCCCTGCACAGCAAACAATCAGTGTGGTAAACACCCTGGCACCTGGAAGTAAAACTGCGTCACATGACACAAGGTCAAGCCCCGTTGGCATAGCAACCAGACACTCAGTAGTGTAAACCAAGTGAAAGTTAAAAACATAGTGAAAGTTAAAAACATAGGCAAAACAGATTGTTAGGAGCAATATATAAATACAAACATGGGTTTAAACAAAGCAGTAGTATATTATCATGCAGATAGCGTTAATCACCAGGGTGACCGTAATCCCACAGCATAAATACACATAGCCATATACAGCCTCAACCATATCATATCTTAAAATACAGGTAATGAACTACTGGACAATTTGCAGAGCCCAGGTATAGAACTACCGATAGCGGTCTTCTTAAGTTCCCCCTGTCATTTCATGCAGGTAGAAGTAGCGAGGCATAGAGGCAAAACACACAAGCCTGGTTGAACCTGCAGTGATAGTCGTTATCACACACTCCATGCCACGGCACATAACCAATGCAGATACCCAAGGGAAGGTATCAGACAACTTAGCAAATCAAAAAATAGGACAACTTAAACAAAGAACACTTCAAAGAACATAGTACAGTTCAAAAAACATAACTTAAGAAAATACCCAAGAGAACGTAAACACATACGCCTAGATTTAGAGTTCTGCGTTAGCCGTCAAAACCAGCGTTAGGGGGTCCTAACGCTGGTTTTGGCCTACCGCTGGTATTTAGAGTCTTGTAGGTAAGGGTCTAACGCTCACTTTCCAGCCGTGACTTTTCCATACCGCAGATCCCCTTACGTCAATTGCGTATCCTATCTTTTCAATGGGATCTTTCTAATGCCAGTATTTAGAGTCTTGGCTGAAGTGAGCGTTAGAAATCTACCGACAAGACTCCAGCCGCAGAAAAAAGCCAGGAGTTAAGAGCTTTCTGGGCTAACGCCGGTTCATAAAGCTCTTAACTACTGTGCTCTACAGTACACTAACACCCATAAACTACCTATGTACCCCTAAACCGAGGCCCCCCACATCGCCGCCACTCTATAAAAATTTTTTAACCCCTAATCTGCCGACTGCACACCGCCGCAACCTACATTATCCCTATGTACCCCTAATCTGCTGCCCCTAACATCGCCAACCCCTACATAATATTTATTACCCCCTAATCTGCCCACCCAATGTCGCCGCTACCTACCTACACTATTTAAACCCTAATCTGCCGACCGGACCTCGCCGCTACTCTAATAAATGTATTAACCCCTAAACCGCCTCACTCCCGCCTCAAAAACCCTATAATAAATTTTATTAACCCCTAATCTGCCCTCCCTAACATTGCCGACCCCTAACTTCAAGTATTAACCCCTAATCTGCCGACCGGACCTCGCCGCTACTCTAATAAATGTATTAACCCCTAAAGCTAAGTCTAACCCTAACCCTAACACCCCCCTAAGTTAAATATAATTTAAATCTAACGAAATAAAATAAATCTTATTAAATAAATTAATCCTATTTAAAGCTAAATACTTACCTGTAAAATAAACCCTAATAAAGCTACAATATAAATAATAATTATATTGTAGCTATTTTAGGATTAATATTTATTTTACAGGCAACTTTGTATTTATTTTAACTAGGTACAATAGCTATTAAATAGTTAATAACTATTTAATAGCTACCTAGTTAAAATAATTACAAAATTACCTGTAAAATAAATCCTAACCTAAGTTACAATTAAACCTAACACTACACTATCAATAAATTAATTAAATAAACTACCTACAATTATCTACAATTAAATCAACTAAACTAAATTACAAAAACAAACAAACACTAAATTACAAAAAAACACAAACACTAAATTACAAAAAATAAAAAAAGATTACATGAATTTTAAACTAATTACACCTACTCTAAGCCCCCTAAAAAAATAACAAAGCCCCCCTAAATAAAAAAATGCCCTACCCTATTCTAAAATAAAAAATTAACAGCTCTTTTACCTTACCAGCCCTTAAAAGGGCCTTTTGCGGGGCATGCCCCAAAGAAAACAGCTCTTTTGCATTTAAATAAACATACAATACCCCCTCAACATTACAACCCACCACCCACATACCCCTAATCTAACCCAAACCCCCCTTAAAAAACCTAACACTAAGCCCCTGAAGATCTTCCTACCTTATCTTCACCACGCCGGGTATCACCGATCCGTCCAGAAGAGGGTCCGAAGTCTTCATCCTATCCGGCAAGAAGAGGTCCAGAAGAGGGTCCGAAGTCTTCATCCTATCCGGCAAGAAGAGGGCATCCAGACCGGTAGACATCTTCATCCAGGCGGCATCCGGCGTGCAGCGGGACCATCTTGAAGCATCCTCTTCTTCCGGCAACTCCCGACGAATAAAGGTTCCTTTAAGTGACATCATCCAAGATGGCGTCCCTCGAATTCCGATTGGCTGATCGGAATTATGGTAGGAAAAATCTGATTGGCTGATTGAATCAGCCAATCAAATTCAAGTTCAATCGGATTGGCTGATCCAATCATCTGTGAGTATGTGGCTGCTGAGGTTTATGATCAGTTCCTCCTTGATCTGCCCCTCCTGGGTGGTCTCGGGGGGTGGCCTGTGCCCCCCCCTTTGTGTATGCGTCATCTGCCTCCGTTTTTTGAACGTGTCTGCATCCCCTGTTACAGCAATGACACCTGGCTTAAAACTAAGAATGGTTGTTTTAGGTGCCTGGGTTGCAGCACCTGTGGAGGTCTCTCTACAGGTAGATTCTTCATCCATCCGTATTCCACCAGAAAGTTTAAAATCAGACACAGGGTCACCTGTACCACAACATTCATTGTATACCTCCTGCATTGTGTGTGCAGGATGATTTATATAGGAAAAACGGTGGATGACTTAAGGACCAGAATGGCCAACCACCGGTCCGCGATTCGTGCAGCATTGGCTAAAGGTACATCAGATCAGCTGGTGGCACGGCATTTCGTGGAAGCAGGACACAAGGTAACCGACCTTAAATACATCATTATCGACCACATCCCCCCACTAAGTAGGGGGGTGACAGGGCTAAAATTCTCTTACAAAGAGAGTCAAGATGGATTTTCAATCTTGGGACAATGACCCCCCGGGGACTCAATGTCCACCTTGACTGGCACTGCTGTTTATAGGGACAAGACTCTGTAATGAACCACCTCTCTATTTTCAAGACTGTTCCTGCCTTTGGTTCTATCGGACATTATGTAATCAAGTAAGGTACACCATATAAGGGACTGCCTCTAACTATGTGTTTACGTTCTCTTGGGTATTTTCTTAAGTTATGTTTTTTGAAGTGTACTATGTTCTTTGAAGTGTTCTTTGTTTAAGTTGTCCTATTTTTTGATTTGCTAAGTTGTCTGATACCTTCCCTTGGGTATCTGCATTGGTTATGTGCCGTGGCATGGAGTGTGTGATAACGACTATCACTGCAGGTTCAACCAGGCTTGTGTGTTTTGCCTCTATGCCTCGCTACTTCTACCTGCATGAAATGACAGGGGGGACTTAAGAAGACCACTATCGGTAGTTCTATACCTGGGCTCCGCAAATTGCCCAGTAGTTCATTACCTGTACTTTAAGATATGATATGGTTGAGGCTGTATATGGCTATGTGTATTTATGCTGTGGGATTACGGTCACCCTGGTGATTAACGCTATCTGCATGATAATATACTACTGCTTGTTTGGTTGTTAACATTTTTGTTTAAACCCATGTTTGTATTTATATATTGCTCATAACAATCTGTTTTGCCTATGTATTTAACTTTCACTATGTTTTTAACTTTCACTTGGTTTACACTACTGAGTGTCTGGTTGCTATGTCAACGGGGCTTGACCTTGTGTCATGTGACGTGGTTTTACTTCCAGGTGCCAGGGTGTATACCACACTGATTGTTTTCTGTGCAGGGGTATTTAAGGGGGTGAGTATACTGTTTCACACTGTGCTGTTTTCTGAGAAAGGGGTAACACCCGAAACATCAAAATAAATACTTTATCTTTTTGCAAGACCCTGTGAGTGACTTCCTCTTTGCTGCTTTATATATATATATATGTAAATAAGAGACTTTTTTGAAGCACAGTGCTTGTAGGGACAGGCAACTGTGCTGGAGGCGCACAGTTGTGTAGGTAGTGGAGAGAAGCTGCTGGAATGAACGGTGTAAAAGTGTTCAGAGTTTACCCTTTAAACTCTGGACACTGGATAAGTATTAGGTAAGGAAGATAGTGTAAATTCTACAGCGCTACTCTCTGTGGGTATATATACAATTACGTAGACCCGTTTGTATAAGCCCAATAATGTCTACAGAAGTACAGTATTTCAAATACAGCCTATGTACACAAATTAAGATACACAGATTAATATACGGTTTCGTGGGAGGTGTATAATGTCCATACAATCTCTGCGTTATACCGCAATTATTATATAGCAGTGTTATAGGAGCCAATAGTTGACAACAGCAAAGACACTTCTAATGGCGAGTCCTAAAGTGGTCTCTCAGTTCACTTACTTCTGTGTCCTCAATCATATGAGGTAAGTGATGAGTGGTATAGACAGGTCCCGAATGGAACGAGATTCCTTCCGTTTTAGCCAATTTCTATTCCTCAGGCTCACTCAAACATTACCCTTCCTTCTCTTTTCCCCTTCTTATATACGATTAGCCCGCTTGTCACAGGAACTCCAGTATGTATATTTTAGGGATAAAGAAGGGGACCAAACATAGTGTGATACCGTAAAATCAGTGTATAATTTATTACAAAATAAAAAGTGGTACTCACAAGTCTGTCCTCAAACATATGAGGTATAGATAAAACATATAAAAATGTCAGTAAAAGTTCAGCTGGAACTCAGTGCCCGCGGGACACCACAGTAGAACCAGGCAATATACAGCATTTTGGGAACAGCCAGATCCAACACCCAGGTAGCCTGACGCGTTTCAAAGTCTAGAGTGACTTCTTCATCAGAGGCGGTGGTGAATCTGGCTTGAAGTAAAATATTTATAGTCTCCCGCCTTTGCTTGGAGTGGGTGTGTGGAGCTGGCTGTTCCCTGATTGGATCTCACATAGGTTTTGTTAACCAATCGAATCAAATATTTGGCAGTTGCAATCTTGTAAGTTAAAATGTTACATTGTTAACCCATCTTACATAGAAAAGGAGAGCGCTGCAGTAATAGAGAAGCTATATAGTTTTGATCCTCATTTGTTGGTTTTCTAAAATGCAAGTCGATTAAAAAACAACTAACGTATTTTAAAAGTTAATGGGATGTTTTTTTCCTTTATAATATGGTGCATAACACTATGGGACCTCTTGTTTTGATGCACCTTAAGTTAAACCTGTATTGTTCATACAGTAGATATTAAATGCATGCCCAAAAATTTCAGGGGAAAATAAATGTATCACAATGTTTGTATTTCTAATACCATTTTGATTTGAAAATGCTTATACAGAAGTAAGGGGAAACAGAGGTTTATGCACGTTTTCACGTAATACATCCTATCAAAACCCACAAAGTTCTGTATAAGCATTTTCAAATAAAAATGGTATTAGAAATACAAACATTGTGATACATTTATTTCTCTTGTTAAGTGTATCCAGTCCACGGATCATCCATTACTTATGGAATATATTCTCCTTCCCAACAGGAAGCTGCAAGAGTCCACCCACAGCAAAGCTGCTATATAGCTCCTCCCCTAACTGCCATATTCAGTCATTCTCTTGCAAGCCTCAACATAGATAGGAGGTTGTGAGAGTCTGTGGTGCTTTCTACTTAGTTTATTCTTCAATCAAAAGTTTGTTATTTTTAAATGGCACCGGAGTGTGCTGTTTATCTCAGGCAGTATTTGGAAGAAGAATCTGCCTGCGTTTTTCTATGATCTTAGCAGACGTAACTAAGATCCATTTGCTGTTCTCACACATTCTGAGGAGTGAGGTACTTCAGAGGGGGAATGGCGTGCAGGTTTTCCTGCAGATAAGGTATGTGCAGTAAAATATTTTTCTAGGAATGGAATTGACTAAGAAAATACTGCTGATACCGAAGTAATGTAAGTAAAGCCTTAAATGCAGCGATAGCGACTGGTATCAGGCTTATTAATAGAGATACATACTCTCGTAAAAATGTGTTTTAAAACGTTTGCTGGCATGTTTAATCGTTTTTTAACATATGTTTGGTGATAAAACTTATTGGGGCCTAAGTTTTTTCCACATGGCTGGCTTAAATTTTGCATAGAAACAGTTTCCTGAGGCTTTCCACTGTTATAGTATAAAAGTTACAGTTGGTGCAGTTAAAATTACAAACAGTGACATTCAGCTTCCCTCAGCAGTCCCCTGCATGCTATAGGACATCTCTGAAGGGCTCAAAAGGGCTTCAAAAGTAGGAGCTGTTATGACTGTTTAAAACATATTTTTCGTTTTGTTAATCTGTTTTTTGTATTAAGGGGTTAATCATCCATTTGCAAGTGGGTGCAATGCTCTGCTAACTTGTTACATACACTGTAAAAATTTTGTTAGTTTAACTGCCTTTTTTCACTGTTATTTCAAATTTTGGCAAAATTTGTTTCTCTTAAAGGCACAGTAACGTTTTATATATTTGCTTGTTAACTTGATTTAAAGTGTTTTCCAAGCTTACTAGTCTCATTATTAGTCTGTTCTAACATGTCTGACATAGAGGAAGCTTTGTGTTCATTATGTTTTAAAGCCATGGTGGAACCCTATCTTAGAATGTGTACCAGATGTACTGATTTCATGTTAAACAATAAAGATCATTTTTTGTCTTTAAAAACATTATCACCAGAGGATTCTGTCGTGGGGGTAGTTATGCCGACTAACTCTCCCCACGTGTCAGACCTTTTGACTCCCGCTTTAGGGACTCACGCTCAAATGGCGCCAAGTACATCAAGGGCACCCATAGCGTTTCTTTACCAGGGGATTCTGTCAAGGGGAAAGTTATGCCGACTAACTCTCCCCACGTGTCAGACCCTTCGACTCCCGCTTCAGGGACTCACGCTCAAATGGCGCCAAGTACATCAAGGGCGCCCATAGCGTTTATTTTACAAGACATGGCAAAGGTGGTGAATAATATTCTGGCAGCAGTATTAGTCAGACTACCTGAAATTAAAGGAAAGCAGTTAGCTCTGGGGGTAGATACAGAGCATACAGACGCTTTAAGAACCATGTATGATACTACCTCACAATATGCTTAGTCTGTGGGTGATTTTTTTTTTTTGACTCAGGGAAGATGATTTAACCTGATTCTGATATTTCTACATTTAAAATTTATGCTTGAGAACCTCCACTTGTTGCTCAGGGAGGCTTTGGCTGCTCTGAATGAATGTGTACAATCGCAGGGCCAGAGAAATTGTGTAGACTGGATAAATAATATGCAGTGCCGGTGTGTACTGATGTTTTTCCAATACCTAAAGAGGTTTACTAAAAAATTTTTTAATAAGGAATGGGATAGACCAGGTGTGCCGTTCTCTTCCCCTCCTATTTTTTAGAAGAATGTTTTCTAATAGTTACCACCACACGGGACTTCTGGCAGACAGTTCCTAAGGTGGAGAGAAGAGTTTCTACTCTAGCTAAGCGTACCACTACCTCTGACGAGGACAGTTGTGCTTTTTAGATCCAATGGATAAAAAATGTTTATTCAACAGGGTTTTATCCTGCAGCCCCTTGCATACATTGCTTCTGTCACTGCTGCTGCGGCGTTCTGGGTTGAGTCTCTTGATGAGGCTTTACAGTTAAGCGACTCCATTGGATGAATATATTTGACAAGCTTATGCTAGCCAATTCCTTTGTTTTCTGATGCCTTGTTCATTTGACTAGACTAACGGCTAAGAATTCTGTTTTTTACTATACTGGCGCGCAGAGCGCTATGGCTTATATCATGGTCAGCTGTCGTGACTTTAATAAATAAGCTACTTAACTTCCCTTCAAGGGGCAGACCCTATTCGGGCCTGGTTTGAAGGAGATTATTGCTTATATCACTGGAGGAAAAGGTCATGCCCTTCCTCAGGATAGGTCTAAATCAAGGGCAAAAAAAAAAAAAAAGTCTAATTTTCGTACCTTTTAAAAACTTCAGGGCAGGTGTGGCATCCTCTTCCTCTAAGGCAAAACAAGAGGGAATTTTTGCTCAGTCCAAGGCGGTCTGGAGACAATCGGACCTGGAACAAAGATAAGCAGGCCAAGGAGCCTGCTGCTGCCTCTAAGGCAGCATGAAGGAACGGACCCCTATCCGGTAACGGATCCTATAGGGGGCAGACTTTCATTCTTTGCCCAGGCGTGGGCAAGAGATGCCCAGGATCCCTAGGCATTGGAATTTATATCCCAGAGATATCTTCTGGATTTCAAAGATTCCCCCCCAAAAAAAGGGGAGATTTCGCCTTTCACAATTATCTGCAAACCAGATAAAGAAGGAGGCATTCTTACATTGTGTACGAGATCCATCCAGTTCCAAGAGAGGAACAGGGACAGAGTTTTTACTCAAATCTGTTTGTGGTTCCCAAGGAGAGGGAACCTTCAGACCTATTTTGGATCTAAAGATCTTAAACAAATTCCTCAGAATTCCGTCATTTAAGATGGAAACTATTCGTACCATCTTAACTATGATCCAGGAGAGTCAATAGAGGACTACAATGGATTTGAAGGATGCTTATCCTCACATTGTGATGCATAAAGATCACCATCGTTTTTCAGGTTTGCCTTTCTAGACAGGCATTACCAGTTTGTAGCTCTTTCCTTTGGGATATCTACAGCCCCAAGAATCTTTATGGAGGTTCTGGGGTCGCTTTGGCGGTCCTTAGACCGCGGGGCATAGAAGTGGCCCCTTATTTAGACGACATCCTGATACAGGCGTCAAACATCCAAATTGCCCAGTCTCATACGGACGTAGTACTGGCATTTCTGAGATCACATGGGTGGAAAGTGAACAAGGAAAGAGTTCTCTATCCCCAATCTCAAGGGTTTCCCTCCTAGGGACTCTGATAGATTCTGTAGAAATGAAAATTTACCTGACGGAGTCCAGGTTGTCAAAGCTTCTAAATTTCTGCCGTGTTTTTTTCATCCCATCCGCGCCCTTCGGTGGCTCAGTACATGAATGAAATCGGCTTAATGGTAGCGGCAAGGGACATAGTACCGTTTGCACGTCTACATTTCAGACCGCTGCAACTATGCATGCTCAGTCAGAGGAACGGGGATTACACAGATTTGTCCCCCTGTTAAACCTGGACCAAGAGACCAGAGATTCTCTTCTCTGGTGACTATGTCGGGTCCATCTGTCCAAGGGTATGACCTTCCGCAGGTCAGATGGGACAATTGTTACAATAGATGCCAGCCTTTTAGGTTGGGATGCAGTCTGGAACTCCCTGAAGGCTCAGGGATAGTGGACTTAGGAGGAGACCCTCCTTCTAATAAATATTCTGGAACTGGGAGTGATATTCCATGCTCTTCAGTCTTGGCCTCAGTTAGCAACTCTGAGGTACATCATACTCAGTCGGACAATATACACGACTGTGGCTTACATCAGCCATCAAGGGGGAACAGAAGTTCCCTAGCGATGTTAGAAGTCTTACAATAATTCACTGGACAGAGACTCACTCTTGTCTATCAGCTATCCATATCCCAGGTGTTGAGAACTGGGAGGTGGATTTTCTAAGTCGTCAGACTTTTCTTCCGGGGAGTGGGATTTCCTCCGGAGGTCAAGACCAAGCAGGAGAGGGCTTTGGTGTTTTTGACAGCGCCTGCGTAGCCACGCAGGACCTGGTATGCAGATCTGGTGGACATGTCATCCTTTCCATCACGGTCTCTGCTTCAGAGACAGGTCCCTCTACCTCAGGGTCCTTTCAACCATCTAAATAGAATCAATCTGAGATGGACTGCCTGGAGACTGAACGCTTGATGTTATCAAAGCATGGCTTCTCCGAGTCAGTCATTGATACCTTAATACAGACATGAAAGCCTGTCTCTAGGAAAATTGAACATAGATATGGTGTAAATATCTGATTGTTATGAATCCAAGGGTTACTCATGGAGTAAAGTCTGGATTCCCAGGATATTATCTTTTCTCCAAGATGTTTTTGAGAAAAGGGTTGTCAGCTAATTCCTTAAAAGGGGACAGATTTTTACTCTGTCTATTTTTTTGCACAAGCGTCTGGCAGGTATTCTAGACGTTCAGGCTTTGGTTAGATCCAAGCCTGTGTTTAAAACTGTTGCTCCGCCATGGAGCTTAAACCTGATTCTTAAGGTTCTTCAAGAAGTTCCGTTTGAACCTTTTTTGTTCCATAGATATCAATCTTTATCTTGGAAAGTTCCTTTTGGGTAGCTAATTCCTCGACTCGTAGAGTCTCCAAGTTATCTGTGTTACAATGTGATTCTCCTTATCTGGTCCTTCGTACGGATAAGGTAGTCCTGCGTACCAACCTGGGTTTTTTCCTAAGGTGGTATCTAACAAGTACATCACTCAAGAGATAGTTGTTCCATGCTTGTATCCTAATCCTTCCTCAAAGAAGGAACGTCTATTACACAATATTGGACGTGGTTTGTGCTTTAAAGTTTTACTTACAAGCTACTACAGTTTTCATCAAACGTTCACCTTGTTTGTTGTCTATTCTGGACAGAGGAGAGGTCAAAAGACTTCAGCAGCCTCTCTGTCTTTTTGGTTAAAAAGCATAATTCATTTAGCTTATGAGACTGCTGGACAGCAGCCTCCTGAAGGGATTACAGCTCATTCTACTAGAGCTGTGGTTTTCACTTGGGCCTTTTTTAAATGTGGCTTCTGTTGAACAGATTTACAAGACGGAGTCTTGGTCTGCGCTTCATACTTTTCAAATTTAAGAAATTTGATACCTTGCTTCTTCGGAGGCTATTTTTGGGAGAAAGGGTTTTTTACAGGCAGTGGTAACTTCCGTTTAAGTACCTGCCTTGTCCCTCCCATCATCCGTGTACTTTAGCTTTGGTATTGGTATTCCATAAGTAATGGATGATCCGTGGACTGGATACACTTAACAAGAGAAAACATAATTTATGCTTACCTGATAAATTTATTTCTCTTGTAGTGTATCCAGTCCACGGCCCGCCCTGTCACTTTAAGGCAGGTAATTTTTTCATTTGAACTACAGTCACCACTGCACCCTATGGTTTTTCCTTTCTCTGCATGTTTTCGGTCGAATGACTGAATATGGCAGTTAGGGGAGGAGCTATATAGCAGCTTTGCTGTGGGTGGACTCTTGCAGCTTCCTGTTGGGAAGGAGAATATATTCCATAAGTAATGGATGATCCGTGGACTGGATACACTACAAGAGAAATAAATTTATCAGGTAAGCATAAATTATGTTTTTCCCCTGAAATTTTTGGGCATGCATTTAATAATTACTGTATGAACAATACAGGTTTAACTTAAGGTGCATCAAAACAAGAGGTCCCATAGTGTTATGCACCATATTATAAAGGAAAAAAACATCCCATTAACTTTTAAAATACGTTAGTTGTTTTTTAATCGACTTGCATTTTAGAAAACCAACAAATGAGGATCAAAACTATATAGCTTCTCTATTACTGCAGCGCTCTCCTTTTCTATGTAAGATGGGTTAACAATGTAACATTTTAACTTACAAGATTGTAACTGCCAAATATTTGATTCGATTGGTTAACAAAACCTATGTGAGATCCAATCAGGGAACAGCCAGCTCCACACACCCACTCCAAGCAAAGGCGGGAGACTATAAATATTTTACTTCAAGCCAGATTCACCACCGCCTCTGATGAAGAAGTCACTCTAGACTTTGAAACGCGTCAGGCTACCTGGGTGTTGGATCTGGCTGTTCCCAAAACGCTGTATATTGCCTGGTTCTACTGTGGTGTCCCGCGGGCACTGAGTTCCAGCTGAACTTTTACTGACATTTTTATATGTTTTATCTATACCTCATATGTTTGAGGACAGACTTGTGAGTACCACTTTTTATTTTGTAATAAATTATACACTGATTTTACGGTATCACACTATGTTTGGTCCCCTTCTTTATCCCTAAAATATACATACTGGAGTTCCTGTGACAAGCGGGCTAATCGTATATAAGAAGGGGAAAAGAGAAGGAAGGGTAACGTTTGAGTGAGCCTGAGGAATAGAAATTGGCTAAAACGGAAGGAATCTCGTTCCATTCGGGACCTGTCTATACCACTCATCACTTACCTCATATGATTGAGGACACAGAAGTAAGTGAACTGAGAGACCACTTTAGGACTCGCCATTAGAAGTGTCTTTGCTGTTGTCAACTATTGGTTCCTATAACACTGCTATATAATAATTGCGGTATAACGCAGAGATTGTATGGACATTATACACCTCCCACGAAACAGTATATTAATCTGTGTATCTTAATTTGTGTACATAGGCTGTATTTGAAATACTGTACTTCTGTAGACATTATTGGGCTTATAAAAACGGGTCTACGTAATTGTATATATACCCACAGAGAGTAGCGCTGTAGAATTTACACTATCTTCCTTACCTAATATATATATATATATATATATATAATACTAAACATATGCACTCACTGGATTTAAACCACAACACACTTTATTATGTAGTGACGTTTCGGGGCATTCACCCCTTCCTCAGACAATTCAAAAGTGATACAAACAGAGTTTAAATAAATAACAAGCCCCTCCTCCCACAGGATCTAGCCAATCAGCTAGAAATATAGCAAAACAATACATGTGTGTATATTCATGTTAATCATATAACAAACAGTGACCAATAGACCATAGTCTAATCTTTCAGAAAACATCTAATCAAAAGATTGTGAATATATTTCAGAGATATAAACAGAAATAAATAAATATACTATATAAAAAGTAGTGATTGGTGAGATTCAAAGTACACAACGAAAATATGGATCATATACAGCAACTACTAACACTATATATAATGGAATAAAACATATAACCACCATCTTTATGTCAGCGATTGCATATTCTCTGTAGCTAATATGTTCATAATACAAAAGTATGTCAGACAATGATATCGCCAATATATAGAACAATCTATTTGAACAGATCACAGAACCATAAAAACTTATGTCCGCCATTAGTATACAAACTAACCGGAGACGGCTAGAGATTAGGGGCGTGGCTAGAACGTCATCAGCTCCACAGTCCACTCAACCAATCACAGAGTGTACCATAGGTTGTTATAGCAATGAGGTATAAACACCACTGATCATATGTTATGGCGATCCCTTATCCTATGGCTGACTTGTTTATGGTAGTGTCTATTGTAAATACAGCGATCCGTTACTGTAAGGTTAACTGGTCATTAGGGGTTATTTACTAGATAATGAGGCAAAGCATAAAATAATAACCCTGTTGCATTAAGTTAAATACTAATGTAATAGAGACTACAATGACCACATACGGATCCAACTATATTTACTATATATACTTACTGAAAACCACCCACACTAATATGCTTCAATATAAATGGAAATATACTAAATCTGAGAAGTGCCAGCCCACCGTCAGTCTCATACCGATAAATGAGTGGACTCTCATTAAATTATCCTATATGAACTCTCATTAAATTATGTCATATATTATAGTAAAGAAAATAACATAAAAATGCTAAGCTAACAAAAATAAAGCTAAATAAATCATTTACTCTATGTCTCATAAAGTATGGTAGGAAACTAGAACATAATGCAGTATATTGTAATGTAGTGGTAAAATAGAAATATTACACAATGATCAAGCTAAACTATCTGAATAGATAAACAACTAAATAGATCATCCTCTTACATGTCTCATGAAGTATGGTAGGAGACTTGAACATGATCTGGTTCAGTTTATAGGAAGCAATGCCAATCCATGTTGGTATTGAGACCACCTGGATGTAATGTCCCCAATCTATGTATCCACTTAGTCTCAACTTGGAGAAGTTTCTGCTTTCTGTCACCTCCCCTTCTCAGAGGGGTTACATGATCAATCAGAAGGAAACTGAGATCTTTCACTGTATGTTGCATCTTCAAGAAATGGCGTACCACAGGTTGGTCTGATTTGCCCTCTTTTAATGCTGTTCTTATAGCGCTTCTGTGGTTCGCCATCCGTTTTCTAATGTCATCATCCATTTTACCTATGTAATAAATCCCACATATGCAATTCAAAAGATACACCACAAACTTGGTGGAACAGGTCAAGTGGAATTGTATCCTGAATCTCTGATTCATATGAGGATGATAAAAGGTGGTACTCTGTATCATTGAATTACACGTTGTGCAACCCAAACATTTATAACAACCCAATTTCTTAGACTGTAGCCTTGTGTCTTTCATATATATATATATATATATATATATATATATATATATATATATATATATATATGTATATATATATATATATGTTTGGGATCTGTATTCATAAGCAAATCCTGTAGATTGTGTCCCCTCCTGTATCCTAATCTAGGTGTAGGGATATCGCCAAATGGTAGAGTAGGGTCTGATGTTAGAAGAGTCCAATGCTCCTTAACAGATTTCTCTCAATTGTTTTTCTGTCATTTCCTTTTCTAGTGTTGTTTCTTACCACTCTGTACATTTGTGCCAATGGTATAGCCCTAATGAGAGGGCAAGGATGGCTACTACTAGCCAGAAGTAGAGAATTTCTATCTGTGGGTTTGTGATACATAGTTGTCTCCAAGTGACTCTCACCCTTGAAGACCCTTAAATCAAGAAAGTCAATGGAATCTCTGTTGTATACCATCTTGAATTTAACCGGATGTGGTAGATCATTCACATTTTGTACCCATCGAGTCAGATCTTCTTCGGTCCCCCTCCAAACTAATAGTACATCATCGATATATCTCATATATCTTATTATATGATGGTGTTCAAATACCTTCATTGTGTAGGTTCTTATCTTCAACCTCTAGTTAGATACATGAAATCATAGTTTAGCTTGATCATTGTGTAATATTTTTATTTTACCACTACATTACAATATACTACATTATGTTCTAGTTTCCTACTATACTTTATGAGACACAGAGTAAATTATATATTTAGCTTTATTTTTGTTAGCTTAGCATTTTTATGTTATTTTCTTTACTATAATATATGACATAATTTAATGAGAGTTCATATAGAATAATTTAATGAGAGTCCACTCATTTATCAGTATGAGACTGACGGTGGGCTGGCACTTCCCAGATTTAGTATATTTCCATTTATATTGAAGCATATTAGTATGGGTGGTTTTCAGTAAGTATATATAGTAAATATAGTTGGATCCGTATGTGGTCATTGTAGTCTCTATTACATTAGTATTTAACTTAATGCAACAGGGTTACCATTTTCTGCTTTGCCTCATTATCCAGTAAATAACCCCTAATGACCAGTTAACCTTACAGTAACGGATCGCTGTATTTACAATAGACACTACCATAAACATAAGTCAGCCATAGGATAAGGGATCGCCATAACATATGATCAGTGGTGTTTATACCTCATTGCTATAACAACCTATGGTACACTCTGTGATTGGTTGAGTGGACTGTGGAGCTGATGACGTTCTAGCCACGCCCCTAATCTCTAGCCGTCTCCGGTTTGTTTGTATGCTAATGGCGGACATAAGTTTTTATGGTTCTGTGATCTGTTCAAATAGATTGTTCTATATATTGGCGATATCATTGTCTGACATACTTTTGTATTATGAACATACTTAGCTTCAGAGAATATGCAATCGCTGTCATAAGGATGGTGGTTATATGTTTGATTCCATTCATATATAGTATTACTTTTTATATAGTATATTTATTTATTTCTGTTTATATATCTGAAATATATTCACAATCTTTTGATTAGATGTTTTCTGAAAGATTAGACTATGGTCTATTGGTCACTGTTTGTTATATGATTAACATGAATATACACACATGTATTGTTTTGCTATATTTCTAGCTGATTGGCTAGATCCTGTGGGAGGAGGGGCTTGTTATTTATTTAAACTCTGTTTGTATCACTTTTGAATTGTCTGAGGAAGGGGTGAATGCCCCGAAATGTCACTACATAATAAAGTGTGTTGTGGTTTAAATCCAGTGAGTGCATATGTTTAGTATTCTATTTGGAGTTTTATGCACCCTGGTCTTGGGACTTTTGGCGAGTGAGAGTGCGCTATCCTGCATCTATATATATATATATATATATATATATATATATATATATATATATATATATAAATAAAAATATAAAGAAAATGTTCTTCTATGAAGAACAATGGGATGTGAAATATTAACTCACTTCGGGTTTAGCGCAGTTGGTCTAACATCATGTCAGGTTATTGGCGCTCCATTAAAAGTCTATGGGGAGAAGGTTAACATCGGGATTTGCTTGTGTGCTAACTTTTTTACTTTCAACTTGTAAGCATTAAAAAAAATGCACTTAGCAGTTTTTGGGGGCTAAAATCGGTGGCTGTGGTGTGTTAGAAAAAAATGGCACTGAAAAGTGCCTTAACATTGCAGTCTATGGGAACTGTGTGTTCCCAGAAAATATATATGTAAATAAATATATACTATATATATTTATGTGTTAATATGTGTATATACACATATTAGCACATAAATATACTGTATATGTATATAAGCATCATATATATTTACACTTTGCTGCCATCACTGTCCTACTTACCCCCTTCGCTGTGCAAGGTCCTCATGCTGTGTCTCTCGGCATGAAAACGAGGTTCCCATAGGGACCTATGGAAGTGCACTCTCAAGAGCGGAATGCTTCCCAGCTCACGTTTGCATTGCTGTCAACTTGTAATACCAGCGCATATTATTGTGCGCTGGTATTACTCCGAGGAGCGCTAATATCGCTTTCACAAAACCAATATTTAGAGCTCCACTTATAATCTGGCCCTATAGGAGGCAATGATATTGGAAGGAAGCCAATATTATATCTCAAACAAGAAATAGAAGATGTCCTTAAGTCGCTAAGGTTAGCATGGAGAGGGGTTAGAATAGTGTTGTAGAGGTTGTCCAACCTAGAGAGCTGGGTATAGAAATAGGAAGATAGGTAAAGTGATGAGGAAAATAGGAGGAGCTGTCATGGAGCACACAGAGATTACAGTTAAAGGACCAGTCAACACAGTAAATTTGCATAATCAACAAATGCAAGATAACATGACAATGAAACAGCACTTAGGGTTTAATTTAACATGGTGTGGACAGACATGATCCGCTATAGCGAATCATGTCCGCCGCACATCGATAAATGACGATAGCCTACGCTGTCTGCATTTATCATTGCACCAGCAGTTCTTGTGAATCAATCAACCCGATTGTATTGGATCGGGTTGATTTTCATCGATGTCTGTACGCCGCCTCAGAGCAGGCGGACAGGTTATGGAGCAGTGGTCTTTAGACCGCTGCTTCATAACTTGTGTTTCTGGCGAGCCTGAAGGCTCGGGACATACAGAGCTTGATAAATAGGCCCCTTAGTCTGAACTTCAAATGAATAGTAGATTTTTTTTCTGACAATTTTAAAAGTTATGTCTATTTCCACTCCCCCTGTACCATGTGATAGCCATCAGCCAATCACAAATGCATATACACTTATTCTGTGAATTCTTGCACATGCTCAGTAGGAGCTGGTGAATTAAAAAGTTTCAATATAAAAAACTTTTTTTAATGGAAGTAAATTGGAAAGTTGTTTACAATTTCATGCTCTATCTGAATAATGAAAGTTTAATTTTGACTTGAGTGTCCCTTTAAGAAAGAGGAGTTATACAGGAAGGTTAAGTTGAGAGTGGTTGTTAGTTAAGTGATGAATTTGTAACCTGGCATGTAGGTGTATCTAACTGGTAGGGTGTTGGGGAGGATTCTGCGCCATACCTTGGTTATGCAGTCGTGATTATCTAGTCAAGTTCTTGCCCTACTATGATGCAGGTTCTCCCTTGCCTACTTCCTGCCTACTGCAAAACAGGTGACATATGGGTTGGCATCTTGAGACGTGGGTCTCAATTTAGTGTTATGTTTATTGGACATTTGCTTTGGTTTCATGTTTTCAATTGTTAATATGACAAGTAGAAGGTTGCTCAACTACTTTTTTTTCAATTTCCTCCAAATGTATCAGTGTTTTGTTTAGGGTTTTGTCAGGAAGGGGTAAAGATCAATGGTATAAAAAGTTAGGGTTTTTCTTTCTATTGAGGGCGGCTAGGAGCATCTAGCCCTTACTCTTGACTGCCTTCCATTCCAATACTCTGTGTGTGCATGTGCAATACTGGGCATTGCAGTATTCTATGGTATGCTGCTTTATCCCATCCTCACTAGACTGCTTTTCGGTTGAAACCACAGAATTATTACATGGCACTAGAGATGTTGCTTGCTAGGTTTATTAATAAACATATTATACATGTAGTGCTAAGTTTATTCTGTAAGAAGAAAATCTATATAGAGGACAGCGCCAATTGTTAGGTGTACAAACTCACTTCAAAGAGGAACGATTACCTAACTAAATCGTTCTAGGAATAGAGAAAAATGCGTGGGAGAAGGAGCGCCTCCAAAAGGAGGCTAAAGTACACTTTAGACAAAACTGGTATTAAAGGTTAATAGTGACAATGTTATGCAAATGAAGAAAAACTGATATAATGAGCTAACACTGGCTCTGTGATACAATGTGTTGCTGTGAGCTGGTACTAGCTAAGAGCTAGGGAAACCATAGCGCCAATTGGAAACGATGTACAGTGAATGTAACAAATAATTAATATAAATATAAATGTAACAAATGTTTAGAGGTGTTTAGCAATGTTAAGCAAGTTACATAGTACTAGCAGATACCGGTATGTATAAAGTCACATTTAATTAAAAAACAGTTGCAACAATTACAGACAGTAAATAAAACGGATATAACAATAGCAGGATCCTATAGACATACTGTATAGGTAAAAAAATAGCAGCTGTGATAATAATAACAGCTGTGGTAGATATAACCTAGACTGAGTAAGTAAGTGGCTAGAAAGAAAGATTGGCCAATCTTGTGAATATAAGGGGACCATGTAGCATAAAATATAGTATAAGAAAACTGAGGCGGCCAAAAAAAAGGGCCGTTGCCAAGAAGTATATATATAATGGGATTGAGGTGTGGAAAGTCCCAACAGAAAAACAAGTGTCCAGGAATATGTGTCCCAAAAAAATGATATATGATCCCAAAAATGTATAGATGTGAGATGTTCCGTTTCAGGAGTGGATCAGATGTGGAGAGAAACCTGTGAAAAAAGAAAACAAATGGCTGCACATAACAAAACAACTAATGGAATTATTTAGGAAATGTGCTCACCGTTCTAAACAAACTCGGGCTGGTATGTCATAAACAACAGAAGTCAACGCGTTTCAGCTTACAACAAGGCCTTTATCTATACCAGCTGTAAAGAGGATTGAAATATTTAAAGGCTAGATTAGCCAATTGTGTGTTAGGGGATGTGACATGATGACGTGTCACAGTGTAGCACATCCCGGTTAGTACTTCCGGTTTGTGTTTAGGAGTAAGTACGTGAATTACTGTGCTGCATGTGATATGTGACTAATTTCCGGATTGTGGACAATTCGTGCTGTCAAAGTTGATGCCGCCATCTTAAAATTGGGCAGTTGTACAAAAATATGTACGCTTATACCTGGCAAGTTATGAGTAGTATATAGGTTTAGCTATATCGCTCTATGTAAATAAAATAAATAATGTATGATGGTATTGTGTTTGAATTTGAGCAAAGGCTTATGAAAATGTCTGAACAAGTATTGTTTATCTTGAGCACAGATGGGTTAAATTCGTTTATGTGGCTACTAATGAACCATAAAGAATTTAGGGTTAACATTGGAAAATGTATATTTCGTATGTAGTGTAATAACATTAGAAAATAATAATAATAATCCCCATATATGAATATAAGAGGAGTTAGAAAACTTACTGAAGTCAAGAAATGACATAAAATTATATAGGTCATTAGTGGCTTAGTATGCATAGAGACAATAGTGGTCCCTCTATAGGGATAATATAAGACTTAAACAGTTTAAAAACATGACATAGAGTGATGGGGATCAGGAAACCATAAAAAGTCAGACAATAAGAGAAAGGAGATATCTAGATAACAACAATATAAAAATGTTATAAGAAATATATGTTTAAAAAATACCTCGAACATATTTAAAAAAATATATATTTAAAAAAGGGTTATAAATATGTTAGACAACATGATTAAAAATCCTAACATGATTAGAAAGTGACAGCCCGAGTTTAGGTGAGACACATTTATAAAAGATTATATGTATATATATATTGAAATTAAATAGAAATACATATAGACTTTGATATGTCCATATAAAAAATACTAGAAATACACCAACTAAAACCAAGATTCTTAAAACTTACTTGGCTAAAAAGACTACAGCTTCAACTACTCAATATGTGTGTATGTTAGATTGGCTGAAGTTGGCTGAAGTTATCTGTCAGCTTGATAATAGCTGACTGATATAGTTCTAGATAAGAAGCCCTTGGTGGACCAATCTGGTACTAAATAAAGACCCTTCATGGTGAGGTGATCAAAAGTGAGGGTCTAGATTTATAGAGATAGTGGAATAGTATATATACACATTTATGTAGCTGAAATGGGAGCTACAAAAGATGTGTGTGCTTTGATATGTCAAAAAGAAATAGAAATATACTAAAACAGGGATTCATAAAGTATACTTGGCTAAAAGTCTAAAGTTTCAACTACTCTTTATGTGTGTATGTCAAATTGGCTGAAAATATCTATCAGCCTGATAATAGTAAACTAGTCTAGTTCTGGATAAAAAAAAGACCTTAGGGACTAGTCTAGTACTAGATGAAGACCCTTTATGTTAAAATAATCAGAGGTAAGTATCTAAATATATGGAGTGGTAAGATGGTATATATATATGTGTGCCTAAAATGAGAGTTACAGAAGATGTGCAACTTCAAAGTCTGGATTTAGACCTTTAGAGTAAATACTGTCTAGATCAAAGATCCATTTACACTCGGCAAAAAAAGCTTTTTTTCTAAGTTGCCTCCTCTTCAGTTTTTGTGGACTTTCTGTAGTCCCATAAATTTTAGTGCTTTTGTATCTCCATTACGTATTTCCTTAAAATGTTTATACAGGGAACATCATCTTTATTTCCCTCTATTTTGAGGAGGTGTTCCCTAATACAATCTCTAAGAAATCTGCTCGTTTGTCCTACATATTGAAGTGCACAAGAGCATTCCAATAGATATATTATGCTCTTATCTTTACAAGGAATCATCTGATTCACTTTAAATTTCTCTTTGGTAATATGTGACTGAAAAGAACTTTTTTTCAGGCCGTGTTTACAGGCTTTGCATTTGTAGCATGGAAAGAACCCTTTAAGTACATTTCCCTGTATATCTTTTACTAGAGTAGGCTTTTTTTCCATAACAATCGGTGACAGAATAGTCTTAAGGCTTCGAGACTTTCTATATATAAAATGTGTTTTGTCACTTAATATTTCCCCTATGGTGTTACCTTCTTTGAGAACATTCCAATGTCTCTTGATTATTCTCTCTATGTTATGTTTGTTCTGGCTGAACTCTGTAATAAAGGAGACATCTAACATTTTTTGGTTGTTAAGTGTTTCTTTTATTTTATAACTAAGGAGAGTACACCTGTCGATTTTTTCTACGTCTTCTACAGTTATATTAAACACATCCATATTGTAACCTCTTTCTTAGAAACGCTCCAGGAGAATTTTGGACTACAAGCGTAATTCTTCTGGTTGGGAGCAGTTTTTCTTGACCCGCATTAACTGTCCTTTGGGTATGTTTTTAATCCAGTTTGCATAGTGGCAGCTTCTTTGATGAAGATTGTTGCTACAGTCCACTGGTTTGAAATAGGTGGATGTGTTGATTACTCCTTTAAGGGAGTCAATCTTTAGATCAAGAAAATGAATATGGTCGTAGGAGTATTGGTGTGTAAATCTCAAGTTCACCGTATTTTTATTCATCACACTAAGGGTGTGCTCAAGGTCTTCAACACTTCCCTTCCATATCATTAAGATGTCATCAATGTACCTGTGATAGAGGACCAAGTCCGCACTAGCCGGGCATGAGTCCCAAAATATGGACTCCCATTTACTTATATACAGATTGGCATAACTTGGTTCACTTTTTTTGAGGCCATGTTTACAGGCCTTGCATTTGTAGCATGGAAAGAACCCTTTAAGTACATTTCCCTGTATATCTTTTACTAGACTAGGCTTTTTTTCCATAACACTCAGTGACAGAATAGTCTTAAGGTTTCGAGACTTTCCATATATAAAATGTGGTTTGTCACTTAATATTTCCCCTATGATGTTATCTTCTTTGAGAACATTCCAATGTCTCTTGATTATTCTCTCTATTTTATATTTGTTCTGGCTGAAATCTGTAATAAACGGGACATCTAAGATTTCTTTGGTTGGTAGGTGTTTCTTTGATTTTATAACTGAGGAGAGTACTCCTGTCAATTTTTTCTACTTCTTCTACAGTTATATTAACCGCATCCATATTGTAACCTCTTTCTTGAAAACGCTCCAGGAGAATTTTGGACTGCAAGCGACATTCTTCTGGTTGGGAGCAGTTTTTCTTAACCTGCATAAGCTGTCCTTTGGGTATGTTTTTAATCCAGTTTGCATGGTGGCAGCTTCTTTGATGAAGATAGTTGCTACAGTCCACTGGTTTGAAATAGGTGGATGTGTTGATTACTCCTTTAAGGGAGTCAATCTTTAGATCAAGAAAATTAATATGGTCGTAGGAGTATTGGTGTGTAAATCTCAAGTTCACCATATTTTTATTCATCACACTAATGGTGTGCTCAAGGTCTTCCACACTTCCCTTCCATATCATTAAGATGTCATCAATGTACCTGTGATAGAGGACCAAGTCCGCACTAGCCGGGCATGAGTCCCAAAATATGGACTCCCATTTACCCATAAACAGATTGGCATAACTTAGTGCGAACTTGGTCCCCATCGCCGTACCGCATAGTTGATTGTAGAATTTTCCATTGAATTGGAAATAGTTATGAGTTAGTATGTACTCAATTCTGTTTAAGATAAATTATTTCTGGGCTGATGGTATAGTAGGGTCCATATCCAAAAAATACTTCACTGCTTCTAAACCTTCAAAATGGGGAATACAAATGTATAGTGACGTTACGTCACAGGTCACCCAAAATGAATCTATTTTTCCAGATGATTTTGTTTAGAGTGTTCAATACTTCAGAGGAGTCTCTAAGAAAAGAGGGTAGAGTTCTGACATAGGTTTGTAGGAGTTTATCTATGTATTCGGACAAGTTACTTGTCAGTGATCCAATACCTTAAATTATTGGTCTATGGCAGGGTTGTTAATATCTTTATGGATTTTCGGTAGTTGATAAAAAAACAGGTATTTTAGGATGATTTATAGTAAGGTAGTTAAATTCTTTATCATTAAGGATCCATATCTTTAGCTTCGAGTAAGAGTCTGTCTAGGTCTTTTTTGTAAATTTTTGTTGGATCGCCTGTGAGATAGGTCTTATTATCTTGTAAGATTCTCTGTGATTCCTTAATGTAATCTTCCTTGTTAAGGACAACTAGACAACCACCCTTATCAGCGGGTTTGATGACTATCTCTTGGTTTGGATTCTAAGTGCTTTATAGTGTCTAATTGTTTTTTGTAAGGTTGTATTTACAATTATTCCTTCAACTCAATTTCTTGATGTCGTTACAGACCAATCTCTCAAAAGATTCAATAGATGGACCTTTGCTTGCAGTAGGATAGAAAATAGACTTTGGTCGTAAGTCAGTATGTACAAAAGCATTGGTCCTTTGAGAGAGAAGACTATAGGTAGTGTTCTCCAATGGTGATTTAAGAAAGAACCTTATCAGAGTAATTTTTCTTACAAGTTCTTTGGCACTCAGATAAGTGTGAAACTTATCTAACTTAGATGTTGGAGCAAACAATAGTCCTAAGGATAGGACTTCTTTGTCTTTATCTGTTAGAGTGACTTTGCTAAGATTGAAGATCCCTTTGTGTGTGTCTGAATATGGTGTACTTGAGCAGGAAGCTCTGTTAGAGACTGAGTCGTTAGCTTTAAAAGCAGAATTGGCAGGTGTGTGTGCATCCTTCAGGTTAGATTTATTTACTCTACTTCCTCCTCTTCTTCCTCTTTGAGTCTCCATTTTGGGGTATCTGCAATTTTTAGTATTCCGCATTTTCTCTTTGTGGTTTGAACAATGCGGTTCATGTTCAGACCTTCCCCTAAAAAAGGATTCCTAGAAGGGATGGAGATATCGGTAATTTTTACCCATCTGCACAAATTTAACCCATCTGTGCTCAAGATAAACGATACTTGTTCAGACAATTTTATAAGCCTTTGCTCAAATTCAAACACAATACCATCATACATTATTTAATTTACATAGAGCGATATAGCTAAACCTACAGTATATACTACTCATAACTTGCCAGATATAAGCGTACATATTTTTGTACAACTGCCCAATTTTAAGATGGCGGCATCAATTTTGACAGCACGGATTGTCCGCAATCCGGATATTAGTCACATATCACATGCCTCACAGTAATTCACGTACTTACTCCTAAACACAAACTGGAAGTACTAACCTGGATGTGCTACAGCCCGCATTCTGTGACACGTCATCACGTTACATCCCCTAACACACAATTGGCTAATCTAGCCTTTAAATATTTCAATGCTCTTTACAGCTGGTATAGTCTTGATAAAGCCTCGTAGCCGTAGGCTGAAACGCGTTGAGATCTGTTGTTTATGACATACCAGCCCGAGTTTGTTTAGAACGGTGAGCACTTTTCCTAAATAATTCCGTTAGTTGTTTTGATTTGTGCAGCCATTTGTTTTCTTTTTTCACAGATTTTTCTCCACATCTGATCCACTCCCGAAATGAAACATCTCTCATCTATTCATTTTTGGTATCATATATCATTTTTTTGGGACACATATTCCTGGACACTTGTTTTCTATTGGGACTTTCCACACCTCAATCCCATTAATTTGGGTATCATTACATCTTTTTTTTTTTTTGGCCACATATATATATATATATATATATATATAGAGAAGAAAGTAAAATGTGTTCACTCAGTATACTGGGTAGACACAAGTGATACTCTATAGTTGGCGCTAGTCAGTATTGTGTATGGTATAGTGGCAGCTATATAAGACAAGTACTGGTTGAGATGTGAGGTCCCAGTCAGTAAGTGAAAAATGTGTATACAAGAATAGATACAGCGCCTATATATCCATTTAAAATATGGGTGGTGTATGGGAATATGAGTGAAAACTAGAGCTGATTATTAGAAAAATAATAGCAATTAAAAGAATATTTAAAAAATATAAATTATTAGAATCAATTATGCTTGAAGAATGATGAATAGATTATGAAACAGTGTTCATGTGAGTCTTTAGACAATATATAGTCCGTAGTAAATCTTCATAAGCAGTTGGTATCAGTAAATAGATGGTATGTAATACCCTTACCAGATAATACCTCAATCTGATGAGGTAAGTATGCCGCACTGGGGGTATATACAGATGGTAGAATCTTCTCCTTGTATTCAGATGTGGTGCCTCTTGTGTTTTCGTGAGCCTCCTGGAGTATGCAGGGATATGTTTCTTGTTGTAGATAAATCCCTTGTACTTCCTTTATGTTGGTAGTTAGCCTCTTGGAGTACCTTTTCTGTCTTGGTATACACTTTCTCCAGCGTAAAGATACCCAGGGAGACAAGAAAGGATATATAGTGTAATACAGTTTATTTACAATTTAGGCATATAAATATAATTTACATAGCACTCACATTTGGCATCCTCAGATTATATGAGGTATGTATAAGGCATATAGGACTCTAGTGGGTCCTTCCACATACAGGTATGAGATACAAGTGCCCCAATCTAGGTATAAGACTTCGTAGTGAAGTATTATATAGCTATTGCTATTTCCCAAATGAGGTAATATGGTATAGTACACTTATCTCAAAAAGTATATGCCAGCAAACTGGCTACAAGGAGTGACACTGGTATAAAAAACGATTTAAATAAAACACATTTAAAATTAAGAGCATAAGAAATAAGTAGTTGGTGTCCCTGACGCGTTTCAAAGGTTTGTGTGGATAAATCCTTCTTCTTCAGAGGGTTGAGTGAGGAGCTGGGCCGTTATCGCTATTTGTACGCTTCGGGCGGCGGCACGCCCTCTGCGTACGTGACGTCATGCGTGCCAGCGTTACGGAACGTGAATATCACGTTTGTATTAGGCATAGTGTCTCTGCTCTAAAGCTTATTCATTGGTTACCTGTAGCTGCATGGTTGATTGGATCGGTGCAACCTAGGCTCATGGGATATGTAGTTCTATAGTTGCTGCCCATAGTTAGCTACGATCTCTGGAGGTATAGACAAAATGTAGCACTCGCAACAGTATAGTGTGTACATATTGTAAAGTGTGACCTTGCAATAATGTTTACATACACTTATACTTATGATACCTCACCTATAGAGATGTAAGTTGGTTAGACTTAGTAGAGGCCTGTGGGATATGTAGTTTACTAGGGAATATCCCTCTATAAATATATCTCCACTCTAAAGTGCAGTCTAACAGAGTTAGTGGCTAGATGTAATAAAAGTATTGATGGGGCATGGACATGTCATAATGTATACTCTAAAATAGATATTCACACTGTGCAATCCCATGAAGTATTTTTGTATTTTACAGTTCCTGGATATACAGTGATTAATACATCCTTTGTATATTTTCTTAGTAAGATTAGTATGCATAGATGACATTGCATATTGGTTTCTTACTAATAATTCTTTTTGTGAAAAAGTTTTTCTATATATTCAAAGCTCTCTTAAGTTGTTAAGTTAAGCTTGAGCTTTATTATGGAACATGAGTTGTATACTATATATCTTAGTTAGGATGTAGAGCTCTATATAGTTTTCTGTATTTTTAGAATGTGAGACCTCTTTTATGTAATTTATAGTTGAGGTTCAGTTAGTTGTTGGGCCTATATTGGAAGGCCAGATAATGTTTTATTTTAAAGATATATATTCTCTATATTGATATATGGTACACAAGTGTTCCTTAGTATTGGGTGTATATTATATATTATGCAGGAAGGTATTGTACCTGGTAGATAGATATATATATATATGATCAGAGTGAAACTAATCTTTATTATTCAGCTAGATATATGTGTATTCCTTATACTGTATTTTTTACCTGTTTTTAGGTCTCAAGAATATTAGTCTTTGTTTTTCTGCAGTTATATATTTGTAATATCTTCTATAAAGAATATAGTACTATTCTGTAGTAAGCTTAGTGGGGTCTGGTTGGATATAGAGTAGTATAGATACAATTTATAGGTTAATCAAAGGTTTTAATATATTTGGGAGGCTTGGATTCATGTAACCTACTGAATTAAGAAAGCTGCAATATCTATGTCCTTATTTAGACCTTTGGGAGTCATAGAGTCTAGTTTATGTATCCATTCTGTTTCCTTCCTTCTCAGATGGAGTTCTCTACTTACTCCCTCAGGTGGATCTCTGATATGTTCAAGTATAGTGCCTCTTAAACATGACGGATTGGAGTTATGTATTAAGCGAAAATGATTTGAGACACTATGTTTTTTGAAACTACTTTCTATATTTCTAATATGTTCCAAAAGTCTGGTTTTGTAGGGTCTAGTGGTACGTCCTACATACTGGAGCTTACAGTCACATTCAATAAGGTATACTACATAATCTGTTTTACAGTTTGTAATGGAGTCAAATTCCCAGCTTTTTTTGTTTGTGGATGAAGTGATTTTTTTAGTTGGTTTATTAATACTATAGTGATGTTTGCAAGCCTCGCAGTGTAACCGGTTGCATTTAAAGAAGCCTTTTGTTTTATTTTGCAGCCAATTGGTGGTTTTTTTGGTTTGAGATATAGATTTCAGTTTACTTGGAGCTATTATTGCTCTAATGTTTCTACCTTTTCTAAAAACCAATTTTGGGTTGTTTTTAGTTATTCCGTTTAATAGGTTATCTTTTTTTAATATGTGCCAGTGTTTGTTTAAGATAGTTCTGATAGCATTGGCACCTTCATTATATGTTGTGATCATAAGTGGCACATCTTTTTGTTCTTTGCTATTTTTCTTCGAATTTTTTGTTATTAATGTGTCTCTATTCATTCTATTGACCTTATTAAATGCCTTTTGTACATTATCAGCTTTGTAACCTTTATTTAATAATTTATTGGTCAAAATTTTTGATTCGTGTAAGAAGTCTTTCTGTCTGGAACAATTCCTTTTTATGCGTAGGAATTGTCCATAGGGTATACTTTGTATCCATGCTGGATGATGGCTACTCGTTGCTGTTAGATAACTGTTGCTGTCTGTAGCTTTGCTATATACTTTAGTTTGAATAGAGTTTTCCTCCTGATAGAGTATGAGGTCTAGGAATTCAATTTCTTTAGGATTAGTTTTATCTGTAAATGTTAGGTTGAAATCATTAGTATTAATATAGTTGACGAAATCTTGGACTGCATTCTTATTGTCCTTGTGTTCCCATATTATTATGATGTCATCGATAAAGCGGTAATATGATTTGATGTTGTCTATGAAGGGGTTATTTTCCCAAATGTATTTGTCTTCCCACATGCCCATATATAGGTTGGCATAGCTGGGGGCGAATTTCGTCCCCATAGCTGTGCCACCTATTTGAAGAAAGTATTCATTATTAAAGGTAAAGTAATTTTTTTGTAGGATGAACTTAGCAGAATCCTTTATGAATTCGATTTTATTTGTTTCTAGATTTGATAGTTTATTTAGCCAGTAGTCTAGTGCTTCTATACCTTTATTGTGGGGGATATTGGTATATAGAGAGCTGATGTCCAGTGTAAGCCAGCAATAATTGTCTTTCCATTTGATGTTAGATAATTTACTAATAGTGTCTGGTGTGTCTCTGATGTGTGATTTAAGGTTGGGCACCAGAGGTTGGAGGAATGAGTCTATATATTCTGATAGTTTTGTAGTGAGGGACCCTATTCCTGAAATAATTGGTCTACCAGGAGGATTAATATTGCTTTTATGAATTTTAGGTGTGTGGTAGAAGGTGGCTACTTTTGGGTTGGTGATAGATAAGAATAGGAATTCGTGATTATTAATTATATTTTCATGTTTTGCAGTGTCTAAAAGATTTATGTATTCTTTTAAATAGCATTCAGTAGGATTGTTTTTGAGGGGTCTATATGTCTCATTGTCACCAAGTAATCTCTTGGCTTCCTGTATGTATTCTGCTCTATCCTGTATGATGATCCCTCCTCCCTTGTCGGCTTCCCTTATTACTATTTCATGATCATCTTTTAGCTGTTTCAATGTAATTTTCTCTTTCTTGGTAAGATTATCTTTTTTTATTTTATATGTTTCGCACATTTGTAATAAGTCTTCTTGGACTAGCTTTTCAAATACAGGGATATAGTTTCATTTAGATTGTGTGGGAAAGAAAGTTGATGTAGGTTTGAAACTAGAATGTGTTGAAAAATTTACAGTTGCTGTATTGGAGCTGGGTACATGGTCATTAGCAGTTGGGTTGTCATTATCATTTAGCAATGATTCAAGGTCTATTAGAGCGTTTAGATCATTATCATTTAGTTGGGAGGGAGTTATATTGTTCAGGTTTGTAGATTTATCTTTTTGTATTTTTTGGAAGTGCCTATTTAGGGTTAACTTCCTAATATATTTATGTAGGTCTATGAAGAGGTTAAAGGGATTAGGTCCCTTGGTAGGGGCGAATGCTAGGCCTTTTTTTAGAAGGTTTAGTTCCTGTAATGAGAAGGTTTTATGTGATGATAAATTAAATATTTTTACTTCTGAATGTAAGTCTTTAGGATTAGATTTTACATTTTGGTTGATCTTATTCTTTTTTGATTGCATTCGTTTTCCTGCTCTGCACCCTCTTCTTCTGACTCGTTTCTTCTTCTTTTCTGGTGGTGTTGTTTTATTCTCCAGTGTGGGACGTTGGTGTTCTGCTCTGGTAGGAGAGGTGTGTGTGGATCTCTGGGTACTGTGTTCTGGTTGCTCTGTTTGTACTGCCGGTGGTATGTATGATGTGGTAGTTGATACGGGGAGGGAGGGTATGATTGGTGCTGTGAGTGTGTGTTGTAGTCTGGTCTCTTGTGGTTGGGTGAGTGTTTGTAAGGGTGTCTGAATTGAGGGTGGGGAGGAGGGTTGTGTGGTGGTGGGTGTTGTCCTAAAAAACGAGAATTGTAGTGATTGTTGTTATTGCGTATATTGTGATGATAGGTATTTCTACGATTGCTATTGCGTGCTTTGTATGGTATATGATTATGGAACGTAGTGTTATGTATACTCTTATTACCTGTATTATGTTGCTCTTTTGGGCCTGGATAATGTAATGAGAAGCCTGGTGAATATATTTCCTCATAGTTATCCTCATTTGTTTTGTCATTAGGTTCAGATGCTGTTGCCATATTATAATTTTCGCAGTTAAAACCTAGGTTATGGGAAATGTTATTATCTTCTCGTATTCTTTCTTTGTGTAAGTTTAAATCCTTCATGAATTTTTCTCTTTTACGGTTTTCCACTATTTTTTCATATCTTAGAATTTTGTTTTTATTCTCCTTATCAAGTTCATTGTAGTATACATCTCCTTTAAAATTGTTTAGTCTTTGTCTTATATCAGTGATCTGCTCTGTTAGTGTGTCTACCTTTCTGTCCCTGTATTTGATTAGGATTTTCATGAATGTAATAGAGCATTGGTGTAGGGCAGAGTCCCATTCAGATAGTAGCTCAATTTCTGTATCTTCAAATATAGGTGTTTTAGTGAGTTGCAGACCCTGTGGTACGATATTGTATTTGATATATCGTTCAAGTGTTAGGCTGTCGTACCAGTTTTGCAATTGTTTTTTACTGAGTTTCTCTAATTTTTCAAATAATTTTTTTGGATTTGTGATTTCCAAGTTGGTTTCTAGAGTAGATTGTTCCTCATTTATTGATAAATTTCTACTTCTATTTTTTGGATCAAAGTATGCCCCATATTCTAGGTCCATGATCTATATATTAGTATAGATTGTATATATATATATATATCTATTTAGATGCGAATGACTTAGTCTGTTAGAATGATTTGTATACTGATGGACGTAACAGATTGAGGTGTAAAATGATAGTGTCTAAGACTTGCAGCCTAGAGTAACAGCTGAACCTATAGTAGGAACTAGAAATAGAGAAGAAAGTAAAATGTGTTCACTCAGTATACTGGGTAGACACAAGTGATACTCTATAGTTGGCGCTAGTCAGTATTGTGTATGGTATAGTGGCAGCTATATAAGACAAGTACTGGTTGAGATGTGAGGTCCCAGTCAGTAAGTGAAAAATGTGTATACAAGAATAGATACAGCGCCTATATATCCATTTAAAATATGGGTGGTGTATGGGAATATGAGTGAAAACTAGAGCTGATTATTAGAAAAATAATAGCAATTAAAAGAATATTTAAAAAATATAAATTATTAGAATCAATTATGCTTGAAGAATGATGAATAGATTATGAAACAGTGTTCATGTGAGTCTTTAGACAATATATAGTCCGTAGTAAATCTTCATAAGCAGTTGGTATCAGTAAATAGATGGTATGTAATACCCTTACCAGATAATACCTCAATCTGATGAGGTAAGTATGCCGCACTGGGGGTATATACAGATGGTAGAATCTTCTCCTTGTATTCAGATGTGGTGCCTCTTGTGTTTTCGTGAGCCTCCTGGAGTATGCAGGGATATGTTTCTTGTTGTAGATAAATCCCTTGTACTTCCTTTATGTTGGTAGTTAGCCTCTTGGAGTACCTTTTCTGTCTTGGTATACACTTTCTCCAGCGTAAAGATACCCAGGGAGACAAGAAAGGATATATAGTGTAATACAGTTTATTTACAATTTAGGCATATAAATATAATTTACATAGCACTCACATTTGGCATCCTCAGATTATATGAGGTATGTATAAGGCATATAGGACTCTAGTGGGTCCTTCCACATACAGGTATGAGATACAAGTGCCCCAATCTAGGTATAAGACTTCGTAGTGAAGTATTATATAGCTATTGCTATTTCCCAAATGAGGTAATATGGTATAGTACACTTATCTCAAAAAGTATATGCCAGCAAACTGGCTACAAGGAGTGACACTGGTATAAAAAACGATTTAAATAAAACACATTTAAAATTAAGAGCATAAGAAATAAGTAGTTGGTGTCCCTGACGCGTTTCAAAGGTTTGTGTGGATAAATCCTTCTTCTTCAGAGGGTTGAGTGAGGAGCTGGGCCGTTATCGCTATTTGTACGCTTCGGGCGGCGGCACGCCCTCTGCGTACGTGACGTCATGCGTGCCAGCGTTACGGAACGTGAATATCACGTTTGTATTAGGCATAGTGTCTCTGCTCTAAAGCTTATTCATTGGTTACCTGTAGCTGCATGGTTGATTGGATCGGTGCAACCTAGGCTCATGGGATATGTAGTTCTATAGTTGCTGCCCATAGTTAGCTACGATCTCTGGAGGTATAGACAAAATGTAGCACTCGCAACAGTATAGTGTGTACATATTGTAAAGTGTGACCTTGCAATAATGTTTACATACACTTATACTTATGATACCTCACCTATAGAGATGTAAGTTGGTTAGACTTAGTAGAGGCCTGTGGGATATGTAGTTTACTAGGGAATATCCCTCTATAAATATATCTCCACTCTAAAGTGCAGTCTAACAGAGTTAGTGGCTAGATGTAATAAAAGTATTGATGGGGCATGGACATGTCATAATGTATACTCTAAAATAGATATTCACACTGTGCAATCCCATGAAGTATTTTTGTATTTTACAGTTCCTGGATATACAGTGATTAATACATCCTTTGTATATTTTCTTAGTAAGATTAGTATGCATAGATGACATTGCATATTGGTTTCTTACTAATAATTCTTTTTGTGAAAAAGTTTTTCTATATATTCAAAGCTCTCTTAAGTTGTTAAGTTAAGCTTGAGCTTTATTATGGAACATGAGTTGTATACTATATATCTTAGTTAGGATGTAGAGCTCTATATAGTTTTCTGTATTTTTAGAATGTGAGACCTCTTTTATGTAATTTATAGTTGAGGTTCAGTTAGTTGTTGGGCCTATATTGGAAGGCCAGATAATGTTTTATTTTAAAGATATATATTCTCTATATTGATATATGGTACACAAGTGTTCCTTAGTATTGGGTGTATATTATATATTATGCAGGAAGGTATTGTACCTGGTAGATAGATATATATATATATGATCAGAGTGAAACTAATCTTTATTATTCAGCTAGATATATGTGTATTCCTTATACTGTATTTTTTACCTGTTTTTAGGTCTCAAGAATATTAGTCTTTGTTTTTCTGCAGTTATATATTTGTAATATCTTCTATAAAGAATATAGTACTATTCTGTAGTAAGCTTAGTGGGGTCTGGTTGGATATAGAGTAGTATAGATACAATTTATAGGTTAATCAAAGGTTTTAATATATTTGGGAGGCTTGGATTCATGTAACCTACTGAATTAAGAAAGCTGCAATATCTATGTCCTTATTTAGACCTTTGGGAGTCATAGAGTCTAGTTTATGTATCCATTCTGTTTCCTTCCTTCTCAGATGGAGTTCTCTACTTACTCCCTCAGGTGGATCTCTGATATGTTCAAGTATAGTGCCTCTTAAACATGACGGATTGGAGTTATGTATTAAGCGAAAATGATTTGAGACACTATGTTTTTTGAAACTACTTTCTATATTTCTAATATGTTCCAAAAGTCTGGTTTTGTAGGGTCTAGTGGTACGTCCTACATACTGGAGCTTACAGTCACATTCAATAAGGTATACTACATAATCTGTTTTACAGTTTGTAATGGAGTCAAATTCCCAGCTTTTTTTGTTTGTGGATGAAGTGATTTTTTTAGTTGGTTTATTAATACTATAGTGATGTTTGCAAGCCTCGCAGTGTAACCGGTTGCATTTAAAGAAGCCTTTTGTTTTATTTTGCAGCCAATTGGTGGGTTTTTTGGTTTGAGATATAGATTTCAGTTTACTTGGAGCTATTATTGCTCTAATGTTTCTACCTTTTCTAAAAACCAATTTTGGGTTGTTTTTAGTTATTCCGTTTAATAGGTTATCTTTTTTTAATATGTGCCAGTGTTTGTTTAAGATAGTTCTGATAGCATTGGCACCTTCATTATATGTTGTGATCATAAGTGGCACATCTTTTTGTTCTTTGCTATTTTTCTTCGAATTTTTTGTTATTAATGTGTCTCTATTCATTCTATTGACCTTATTAAATGCCTTTTGTACATTATCAGCTTTGTAACCTTTATTTAATAATTTATTGGTCAAAATTTTTGATTCGTGTAAGAAGTCTTTCTGTCTGGAACAATTCCTTTTTATGCGTAGGAATTGTCCATAGGGTATACTTTGTATCCATGCTGGATGATGGCTACTCGTTGCTGTTAGATAACTGTTGCTGTCTGTAGCTTTGCTATATACTTTAGTTTGAATAGAGTTTTCCTCCTGATAGAGTATGAGGTCTAGGAATTCAATTTCTTTAGGATTAGTTTTATCTGTAAATGTTAGGTTGAAATCATTAGTATTAATATAGTTGACGAAATCTTGGACTGCATTCTTATTGTCCTTGTGTTCCCATATTATTATGATGTCATCGATAAAGCGGTAATATGATTTGATGTTGTCTATGAAGGGGTTATTTTCCCAAATGTATTTGTCTTCCCACATGCCCATATATAGGTTGGCATAGCTGGGGGCGAATTTCGTCCCCATAGCTGTGCCACCTATTTGAAGAAAGTATTCATTATTAAAGGTAAAGTAATTTTTTTGTAGGATGAACTTAGCAGAATCCTTTATGAATTCGATTTTATTTGTTTCTAGATTTGATAGTTTATTTAGCCAGTAGTCTAGTGCTTCTATACCTTTATTGTGGGGGATATTGGTATATAGAGAGCTGACGTCCAGTGTAAGCCAGCAATAATTGTCTTTCCATTTGATGTTAGATAATTTACTAATAGTGTCTGGTGTGTCTCTGATGTGTGATTTAAGGTTGGGCACCAGAGGTTGGAGGAATGAGTCTATATATTCTGATAGTTTTGTAGTGAGGGACCCTATTCCTGAAATAATTGGTCTACCAGGAGGATTAATATTGCTTTTATGAATTTTAGGTGTGTGGTAGAAGGTGGCTACTTTTGGGTTGGTGATAGATAAGAATAGGAATTCGTGATTATTAATTATATTTTCATGTTTTGCAGTGTCTAAAAGATTTATGTATTCTTTTAAATAGCATTCAGTAGGATTGTTTTTGAGGGGTCTATATGTCTCATTGTCACCAAGTAATCTCTTGGCTTCCTGTATGTATTCTGCTCTATCCTGTATGATGATCCCTCCTCCCTTGTCGGCTTCCCTTATTACTATTTCATGATCATCTTTTAGCTGTTTCAATGTAATTTTCTCTTTCTTGGTAAGATTATCTTTTTTTATTTTATATGTTTCGCACATTTGTAATAAGTCTTCTTGGACTAGCTTTTCAAATACAGGGATATAGTTTCCTTTAGATTGTGTGGGAAAGAAAGTTGATGTAGGTTTGAAACTAGAATGTGTTGAAAAATTTACAGTTGCTGTATTGGAGCTGGGTACATGGTCATTAGCAGTTGGGTTGTCATTATCATTTAGCAATGATTCAAGGTCTATTAGAGCATTTAGATCATTATCATTTAGTTGGGAGGGAGTTATATTGTTCAGGTTTGTAGATTTATCTTTTTGTATTTTTTGGAAGTGCCTATTTAGGGTTAACTTCCTAATATATTTATGTAGGTCTATGAAGAGGTTAAAGGGATTATGTCCCTTGGTAGGGGCGAATGCTAGGCCTTTTTTTAGAAGGTTTAGTTCCTGTAATGAGAAGGTTTTATGTGATGATAAATTAAATATTTTTACTTCTGAATGTAAGTCTTTAGGATTAGATTTTACATTTTGGTTGATCTTATTCTTTTTTGATTGCATTCGTTTTCCTGCTCTGCACCCTCTTCTTCTGACTCGTTTCTTCTTCTTTTCTGGTGGTGTTGTTTTATTCTCCAGTGTGGGACGTTGGTGTTCTGCTCTGGTAGGAGAGGTGTGTGTGGATCTCTGGGTACTGTGTTCTGGTTGCTCTGTTTGTACTGCCGGTGGTATGTATGATGTGGTAGTTGATACGGGGAGGGAGGGTATGATTGGTGCTGTGAGTGTGTGTTGTAGTCTGGTCTCTTGTGGTTGGGTGAGTGTTTGTAAGGGTGTCTGAATTGAGGGTGGGGAGGAGGGTTGTGTGGTGGTGGGTGTTGTCCTAAAAAACGAGAATTGTAGTGATTGTTGTTATTGCGTATATTGTGATGATAGGTATTTCTACGATTGCTATTGCGTGCTTTGTATGGTATATGATTATGGAACGTAGTGTTATGTATACTCTTATTACCTGTATTATGTTGCTCTTTTGGGCCTGGATAATGTAATGAGAAGCCTGGTGAATATATTTCCTCATAGTTATCCTCATTTGTTTTGTCATTAGGTTCAGATGCTGTTGCCATATTATAATTTTCGCAGTTAAAACCTAGGTTATGGGAAATGTTATTATCTTCTCGTATTCTTTCTTTGTGTAAGTTTAAATCCTTCATGAATTTTTCTCTTTTACGGTTTTCCACTATTTTTTCATATCTTAGAATTTTGTTTTTATTCTCCTTATCAAGTTCATTGTAGTATACATCTCCTTTAAAATTGTTTAGTCTTTGTCTTATATCAGTGATCTGCTCAAAATATATAACTGCAGAAAAACAAAGACTAATATTCTTGAGACCTAAAAACAGGTAAAAAATACAGTATAAGGAATACACATATATCTAGCTGAATAATAAAGATTAGTTTCACTCTGATCATATATATATATATCTATCTACCAGGTACAATACCTTCCTGCATAATATATAATATACACCCAATACTAAGGAACACTTGTGTACCATATATCAATATAGAGAATATATATCTTTAAAATAAAACATTATCTGGCCTTCCAATATAGGCCCAACAACTAACTGAACCTCAACTATAAATTACATAAAAGAGGTCTCACATTCTAAAAATACAGAAAACTATATAGAGCTCTACATCCTAACTAAGATATATAGTATACAACTCATGTTCCATAATAAAGCTCAAGCTTAACTTAACAACTTAAGAGAGCTTTGAATATATAGAAAAACTTTTTCACAAAAAGAATTATTAGTAAGAAACCAATATGCAATGTCATCTATGCATACTAATCTTACTAAGAAAATATACAAAGGATGTATTAATCACTGTATATCCAGGAACTGTAAAATACAAAAATACTTCATGGGATTGCACAGTGTGAATATCTATTTTAGAGTATACATTATGACATGTCCATGCCCCATCAATACTTTTATTACATCTAGCCACTAACTCTGTTAGACTGCACTTTAGAGTGGAGATATATTTATAGAGGGATATTCCCTAGTAAACTACATATCCCACAGGCCTCTACTAAGTCTAACCAACTTACATCTCTATAGGTGAGGTATCATAAGTATAAGTGTATGTAAACATTATTGCAAGGTCACACTTTACAATATGTACACACTATACTGTTGCGAGTGCTACATTTTGTCTATACCTCCAGAGATCGTAGCTAACTATGGGCAGCAACTATAGAACTACATATCCCATGAGCCTAGGTTGCACCGATCCAATCAACCATGCAGCTACAGGTAACCAATGAATAAGCTTTAGAGCAGAGACACTATGCCTAATACAAACGTGATATTCACGTTCCGTAACGCTGGCACGCATGACGTCACGTACGCAGAGGGCGTGCCGCCGCCCGAAGCGTACAAATAGCGATAACGGCCCAGCTCCTCACTCAACCCTCTGAAGAAGAAGGATTTATCCACACAAACCTTTGAAACGCGTCAGGGACACCAACTACTTATTTCTTATGCTCTTAATTTTAAATGTGTTTTATTTAAATCGTTTTTTATACCAGTGTCACTCCTTGTAGCCAGTTTGCTGGCATATACTTTTTGAGATAAGTGTACTATACCATATTACCTCATTTGGGAAATAGCAATAGCTATATAATACTTCACTACGAAGTCTTATACCTAGATTGGGGCACTTGTATCTCATACCTGTATGTGGAAGGACCCACTAGAGTCCTATATGCCTTATACATACCTCATATAATCTGAGGATGCCAAATGTGAGTGCTATGTAAATTATATTTATATGCCTAAATTGTAAATAAACTGTATTACACTATATATCCTTTCTTGTCTCCCTGGGTATCTTTACGCTGGAGAAAGTGTATACCAAGACAGAAAAGGTACTCCAAGAGGCTAACTACCAACATAAAGGAAGTACAAGGGATTTATCTACAACAAGAAACATATCCCTGCATACTCCAGGAGGCTCACGAAAACACAAGAGGCACCACATCTGAATACAAGGAGAAGATTCTACCATCTGTATATACCCCCAGTGCGGCATACTTACCTCATCAGATTGAGGTATTATCTGGTAAGGGTATTACATACCATCTATTTACTGATACCAACTGCTTATGAAGATTTACTACGGACTATATATTGTCTAAAGACTCACATGAACACTGTTTCATAATCTATTCATCATTCTTCAAGCATAATTGATTCTAATAATTTATATTTTTTAAATATTCTTTTAATTGCTATTATTTTTCTAATAATCAGCTCTAGTTTTCACTCATATTCCCATACACCACCCATATTTTAAATGGATATATAGGCGCTGTATCTATTCTTGTATACACATATATATATATATATATATATATATATATATATATATATATATATATATATATATATATATATATATATATATATATATATTTATGCTACACGGTCCCCTTATATTCACAAGATTGGCCAATCTTTCTTTCTAGCCACTTATTTACTCAATCTAGGTTATATCTACAACACCTGTTATTATTTTCACAGCTGCTATTTTTTTACCTATATGTCTATAGGATCCCACTATTGTTATCTATTTGTTTTATCTATTGTCTGTAATTGTTGCAACTGTTTTTTAATTAAATGTGACTTTATACATACCAGTATCTGCTAGTACTATGTAACTTGCTGAAAGGGACACTGAACCCAAATTTTTTCTTTCATGATTCACATAAAGCATGCTATTTTAAGCAACTTTCTAATTTACTCCTACTATCAATTTTCTTCGTTCTCTTGCTATCTTTATTTGAAAAAGAAGGCATCTAAACTTTTTTATTAGTTCAGACTCTGGACAGCACTTTTTTTATTGGTGGATGATTTTTTCCAGCAATCCGCAAGAACAACCCAGGATGTTCACCAAAAATGGGCCGGCATCTAAACTTATATTCTTGCATTTCAAATAAAGATACCAAGAGAACAAAGAAAATTTGATAATAGAAGTAAATTAGAAAGTTGCTTAAAATGTCATGCTCTATCTGAATCACAAAATAAAAAAATTGAGTTCAGTGTCCCTTTAACATTGCTAAACACCTCTAAACATTTGTTGCATGTATATTAATATTACTTATTTGTTACATTCACTGTACATTAATTATTTGTTACATTCACTGTACATCATTTCCAATTGGTGATATGGTTTCCCTAGCACTTAGCTAGTACCAGCTCACAGCAATATATTGTATCTCAGAGCCAGTGTTAGCTCATTATATCAGTTTTTCTTCATTTGCATAACATTGTCACTATTAACCTTTAATACCAGTTTTGTCTAAAGTGTAATTTAGCCTCCTTTTGGAGGTGCTCCTTCTCCCACACATTTTTCTCTATTCCTAGAACGATGTAATTAGGTAATCGTTCCTCTTTGAAGTGAGTTTGTACACCTAACATTTGGCGCTGTCCTCTTTATAGATTTTTTACTTTCAGATTGCACACGCCTAACAGTAGTAGGATTAGCTGCCATTTGTTGTTTCCTCTTTCTTCTAGCATATATTATTATTATTATTATCAGTTATTTGTAGAGCGCCAACAGATTCCGCAGTGCTAATATATACATACACCTATCTGAACTTCCCCATTGTTCCAAAATAGAAGATACTAAATCTACGCTAAAGGACTTTAGAAAGGACATAAATTCAGATATTTTGTCCACACTAAGACAAGATAATACTAGTACAGACATCCAAATCATAGATATTAATACAGTTTTTAACACTGTAGAAAAACTGCTTACTAGGGAGATAAGACTCAATGCAGAAGTCTCTTTCCTTAAGAAATATATTGAACTCAATATCATCCCTAAAGGTTTAGACTGTGCTTTCCCTTTTATTACTTCTGAATTTACTGATAAATGGAACAATGTAACCTTTAAAGCTTTATTTAAATTAATGAAAATTATCATTGAATATAGGGAAAGCCTAATCAAAGAATTAGCTAAAGAGATTACCCTAGAAGAAATCAGATTTGAGTCCTTTAAATCCTCCAAAATATTTAAAGAGAAATTGTATAATTGTATAGTAAGGTAAATACGTTTAAGGATGGGATTATGTCTAAAAAGACAAGAAAATTGAACAGGGATGTAGCAGCTAAAATAACATTAAGGACGACCCCCCTGTAGAAGCCTCAGTACAACATGACCCTATTGGAAGTACTAAACCTTTATGGAAAGGGAATTTTCCCAATCCCTATTTTAAAACACATGGTAGACGTGAAAACAGGGATGGAAACAATATACCCCATAAACACCATACATATTCAAGGAGATTTACCCACTCTCCGTCAGGGTCTTACTATGCTAATAACACTATGAAGCACCCTGTTCAATATCATCCTTCATTTAAAACTCAAAAGAGTGACACTAATCATAATTATGCCCATTTTGATCAGACATATGAGAATGAATATCTAACACATGAGGGTTTTTCAAAATCCCAACATTTTAGGAATAACAGCTCCTATTATTCAAGTAACAGCCGCTCAGATATTAACCTACCAAACCAATATAACATAAGAAACAACCCCATTTTACAATCCAAATTGGAGACAGGCAGGAACACCTAGGTATAATTACTCGAATTGGAGGGACACCTTCAAAAAAGTTTCCAATAGATTTAGCCCTCTCCAAACTACAACCAATAGCAATAATCATCAAAGGGTAGAAAATACCGATATCTCCATCCCCTCTAGGAATCCTTTTTTAGGGGAAGGTCTGAACATGAACCGCATTGTTCAAACCACAAAGAGAAAAGGTGGGATACTAGAAAATGCAGACACCACAAAAAGGAGACTCATAGAGGAAGAAGAGGAGGAAATAGAGTAAATAAATCTAACCTGAAGGATGCACACCTGCAAATTCTGCTTTTAAAGCTAACGACTCAGTCTCTAACAGAGCTTCCTGCTCAAGTACACCATATTCAGACATGCACAAAGGGATCTTCAATCTTAGCAAAGTCACTCTAACAGATAAAGACAAAGAAGTCCTATCCTTAGGACTATTGTTCACTCCAACATCTAAGTTAGATACGTTTCACACTTATCTGAGTGCCAAAGAACTTGTAAGAAAGCTTTCTCTGAAAAGGTTCTTTCTTAAATCACCATTGGAGAACACTACCTATAGCCTTCTCTCACAAAGGACCAATGCTTTTGACACATACTTACGACCAAAGTCTATTTTCTATCCTACTGCAAGCAAAGGTCCATCTATTGAATCTTTTGAGAGATTGGTCTGTAACGACAAAAAAATTGAGTCGAAGGAGAAATTGTAAATACAACCTTACAAAAAAACAATTAGACACTATAAAGCACTTAGAATCCCACCAAGAGATAGTCATCAAACCTGCTGATAAGGGTGGGGGTCTAGTTGTCCTTAACAAGGAAGAATAAACATATTAACCCCTAAACTGCCACACTCCCACCTCGCAAACATTAGTTAAATATTATTAACCCCTAATATGCTGTACCTAACATCGCGGCCACCTAACATCATTTATTAACCCCTAATCTGCCACCCCCAACTTCGCCGCCACTATACTATATTCATTAACCCCTAAACCTAAGTCTAACCCTAACCCTAACACCCCTAACTTAAATATAATTAAAATAAAATAAATTAAAATAACTAACTTAAATATAATTAAAATAAAATAAATCTAAAGAAAATAACTAAATAATTCCTATTAAAAACTAAATACTTACCTGTAAAATAAACCCTAAGCTAGCTACAATATAACTAATAGTTACATTGTAGCTAACTTAGGGTTTATTTTTATTTTGCAGGCAAGTTTGGATTTATTTTAACTAGGTAGAATAGTTACTAAATAGTTATTAACTATTTAATAACTACCTAGCTAAAATAAATACAAATTTACCTGTAAAATAAAACCTAACCTAAGTTACACTAACACCTAACACTACACTACAATTAAATACAATTAAATAAATTAAATACAATTACCTAAATTACAAAAAACAATAAAAAACTAATTACAAGATATTTAAACTAATTACACCGAATCTAATAGCCCTATCAAATTAAAAAATCGCCCCCAAAATAAAAAAAAACCCTAGCCTAAATTAAACTACCAATAGCCCTTAAAAGGGCCTTTTGCGGGGCATTTCCCCAAAGAAATCAGCTCTTTTACCTGTAAAAAAAAATACAAACAACCCCCCAACAGTAAAACCCACCACCCACACAACTAACCCCCCAAATAAAATCCTAACTAAAAAAACCTAAGCTCCCCATTGCCCTGAAAAGGGCATTTGGATGGGCATTGCCCTTAAAAGGGCATTAAGCTCTATTGCAGCCCAAACCCTAACCTAAAAATGAAACCCACCCAATAAACCCTTAAAAAAACCTAACACTAATCCCTGAAGATCCACTTACAGTTTTGAAGACCGGACATTCATCCTCAACAAAGCCAGGAGAAGTCCTCAACGAAGCGGCAAGAAGTCCTCAGCGAAGCCGGGAGAAGTCTTCATCCAAGCCGGGAGAAGTGGTCCTCCAGACGGGCAGAAGTCTTCATCCAGGCGGCATCTTCTATCTTCATCCATCCGGCGCGGAGCGTGTCCATCTTCAAGACATCCGATGCGGAGCATCCTCTTTTTTTCCGAAGACTAATGATGAATGAAGGTTCCTTTAAATGATGTCATCAAAGATGGCGTCCCTAAGATTCCGATTGGCTGATAGAATTCTATCAGCCAATCGGAATTAAGGTTGAAAAAATCCTATTGGATGATGCAATCACCCAATAGGATTGAACTTCAATCCTATTGGCTATTCCAATCAGGTTAGGTTTTATTTTACAGGTAAATTTGTATTTATATTAGCTATGTAGTTATTAAATATTTATTAAACTATTCTACGTAGTTAAAATAAATACAAATTTGCCTGTAAAATAAAAATAAACCCTAAGATAGCTACAATGTAACTATTAGTTACATTGTAGCTAGCTTAGGGTTTATTTTACAGGTAAGTATTTAGTTTTAAATAGGAATTATTTAGTTATTAATTGTAGGTTTTATTTAGATTTATTTTAATTATAGTTGTTAGGGGGTGTTAGGGTTAGGGTTAGACTTAGGTTTAGGGGTTAATAAATTTAATATAGTGGCGGAGACGTTGGGGACAGCAGATTAGGGGTTAATAATATTTAACAAAAACACACAGGTCCTGGCAGCTTCTGATCCTCTTCTCCTCAATAACGGAAGTGAACCCGTGACAAGGTTATCCAGACACTTCCTACAACCACGGAGTGCTGTAGCAGTGGCGGAATCAAGCCACTAAGTATGAATGTACAAAGAGAAACAGAGCAGGCACTACTGGGGATTGTGTGCATAAAAAGATTCAAAATTTATTGATACAAAAGGAACAATAAAAACAGCATAAGCTGAGCGCTCTTGTGAAGCCAAATATAAGCAGACAGACAACAGGCATAGAGTCTTAACTAGTGTTTGCGAGGAGGGAGTGCAGCGGTTTAGGGGTTAATATGTTTATTATAGTGGCGGCGACGTTGGGGGCGGCAGATTAGGGGTTAATAAGTATAATGTAGGTGGCGGCGATGTCCGGAGCGGCAGATTAGGGGTTAATAAGTATAATGTAGGTGTCAGCGATGTTGGGGGGCGGCGGCAGATTAGGGGTTAATAAGTGTAAGATTAGGGGTGTTTAGACTCGGGGTTCATGTTAGGGTGTTAGGTGTAAACATAACTTTTGTTTCCCCATAGGAATCAATGGGGTTGCATTACGGAGCTTTACGCTGCTTTTTTGCAGGTGTTAGGCTTTTTTTCAGCCGGTTCTCCCCATTGATGTCTATGGGGAAATCGCGCATAAGCACGTACAACCAGCTCACCGCTGACTTAAGCAGCACTGGTATTGGAGTGCGGTATGGAGCACAATTTTGCTCTACGCTCACTTCTTGCCTAATAACGCTGGGTTTCTGAAAACCTGTAATACCAGCGCTGTAGGTAAGTGAGCAGTGACAATAACGTGCAAATTAGCACCGCACCCCTCATAACGCAAAACTCGTAATCTAGCCGAGAGAATCTTACAAGATAATAAGACCTATGAACCTCTCACAGGCGATCCAACAAAATTTTTAAAAAGACTTAGACAGACTCTTACTCAAAGCTAAAGATATGAGGATCCTTAATGATAAATAATTTAACTACTTAGTATAAATCATCTTAAAATACCTGTTTTTTCATCAACTACCGAAAATCCATAAAGATTTTAACAACCCTCCCAGTAGACCAATAATTTCAGGTATTGGATCACTGACAAGTAACCTATCGGAATACATAGATAAACTCCTACAAACCTATGTCAGAACTCTACCCTCTTTTCTTAGAGACTCCACTGAAGTATTGAACACTCTAAACAAAATCACCTGTAAAAAGGGGTTAATTTGGGTGACCTGTGACGTAATGTCACTATACATTTGTATTCCTCATTCTGTAGGTTTAGAAGCAGTGGAGTATTTTTTGGATAAGGACCCTACTATACCATCAGCCCAGAAAGAATTTATCTTAAGTGAAATTGAGTACATACTAACTCATAACTATTTCCACTTCAATGGAAAATTCTACAATCAACTATGCGGTACCACGATGGGGACCAAGTTTGCACCAAGTTATGCCAATCTGTATATAAGTAAATGGGAGTCCATATTTTGGGACTCATGCCCAGCTAGTTCGGACTTGGTCCTCTATAACAGGTACATTGATGACATCTTAATGATATGGAAGGGAAGTGTTGAAGACCTTGAGCACACCCTTAGTGTGATGAATAAAAATACGGTGAACTTGAGATTTACACACCAATACTCCTACGACCATATTAATTTTCTTGATCTAAAGATTGACTCCCTTAAAGGAGTAATCAACACATCCACCTATTTCAAACCAGTGGACTGTAGCAACAATCTTCATCAAAGAAGCTGCCACTATGCAAACTGGATTAAAAACATACCCAAAGGACAGCTAATGCGGGTCAAGAAAAACTGCTCCCAACCAGAAGAATTACGCTTGTAGTCCAAAATTCTCCTGGAGCGTTTCTAAGAAAGAGGTTACAATATGGATGTGTTTAATATAACTGTAGAAGAAGTAGAAAAAATCGACAGTTGTACTCTCCTTAGTTATAAAATAAAAGAAACACCTAAAAACCAAAAAATGTTAGATGTCTCCTTTATTACAGAGTTCAGCCAGAACAAACATAAAATAGAGAGAATAATCAAGAGACATTGGAATGTTCTCAAAGAAGATAACACCATAGGGGAAATATTAAGTGACAAAACACATTTTATATATAGAAAGTCTTGAAACCTTAAGACTATTCTGTCACCGATTGTTATGGAAAAAAAGCCTACTCTAGTAAAAGATATACAGGGAAATGTACTTAAAGGGTTCTTTCCATGCTACAAATGCAAAGCCTGTAAACACGGCCTCAAAAAAAGCTCTTTCAGTCACATATTACCAAAGAGAAATTTAAAGTGAATCAGATGATTCATTGTAAATATAAGGGCATACTATATTTATTGGAATGCTCTTGTGGACTACAATATGTAGGACAAACAAGCAGATTTCTTAGAGATTGTATCAGGGAACACCTCCTCAAAATAGAGGGAAATAAAGATGATGTTCCCCTGTATAAACATTTTGAGGAAATACATAATGGAGATACAAAAGCACTAAAATATATGGGACTACAGAAAGTCCACAAAAACTGGAGAGGAGGCAACTTCGAAAAAAAAGCTTCTTTTTTGCTGAGTGTAAATGGATCTTTGAGCTAGACAGCATTTACTGTAAAGGTCTAAATGCAGATTTTGAAGTTGCACATCTTCTGTAACTCTCATTTTAGGCACATAAATATATATATATATATATATATATATATATATATATATATATATATATATATATATACTGTGTATATATATATATATATATATATATATATATATATATATATATATATATATATATATATATATATATATATATACCATCTTACCACTCCATATATTTAGATACTTAGTTCTGATTATTTTACAATGAAGGGTCTTCATCTAGTACTAGAATAGTCCCTAAGGACTTTTTTTCTCCAGAAATAGATTAGTCTACTATTATCAGGCTGACAGATAATTTCAGCCATTCTGACATACACACATAAAGAGTAATTGAAACTGTAGACTCTTAGCCAAGTATGCTTTATGAATCCCTGTTTTAGTATATTTCTATTTCTTTTTGACATATCAAAGCACACACATCTTTTGTAGCTCCCATTTCAGCTACATAAATTTGTATATATACTATTCCACTATCTCTATAAATCTAGACCCTCACTTTTGATCACCTCACCACGAAGGGTCTTTATTTAGTACCAGATTGGTCCACCAAGGGCTTCTTATCTAGAACTATATCAGTCAGCTATTATCAAGCTGACAGATAACTTCAGCAAATCTGACATACACACATATTTAGTAGTTGAAGCTGTAGTCTTTTTAGCCAAGTAAATTTTAAGAATCTTGGTTTTAGTTGGTGTATTTCTAGCATTTTTTATATGGACATATCAAAGTCTATATGTATTTCTATTTCTTTTCAATATAAATATATACATATAATCTTTTATAAATGTGTCTCACCTAAACTCGGGCTGTCACTTTCTAATCATGTTAGGATTTTTAATCATGTTGTCTAACATATTTATAACATTTATAACATATTTATAACCCTTTTTTTAAATATATATATTTTTTAAAAATATATATTTTTTAAACATATATTTCTTATAACATTTTTATATTGTTGTTATGTAGATATCTCCTTTGTCTTATTGTCTATGTCTTTTTATGGTTTCCTGATCTACATCACTCATCATGTTATGTTTTTAAACTGTTTAAGTCCCTATAGAGGGACCACTATTGTCTCTATGCATACTAAGCCACTAACGACCTATATCATTTTATGTCATTTTTTTACTTCAGTAAGTTTTCTAACTCCTCTTATATTCATATATAGGGATTATTATTATTATTTTCTAATGTTATTACACTACATCAGAAATATAAATTTTCCAATGTTAACCCTAAATTCTTTATGGTTCATTAGTAGCCACATACACAAATTTAACCCATCTGTACTCGAGATAAACGATACTTGTTCAGACATTTTCATAAGCCTTTGCTCAAATTCAAACACAATACCATCATACATTATTTTATTTACATAGAGCGATATAGCTAAACTTATATATTACTCATAACTTGCCAGGTATAAGCGTACATATTTTTGTACAACTGCCCAATTTTAAGATGGCGGCATCAACTTTGACAGCACGGATTGTCCGCAATCTGGAAATTAGTCACATATCACATGCAGCATAGTAATTCACATACTTACTCCTAAATACACTCCGGAAGTACTAAACTGGATGTGCTACAGCCCGCATTCTGTGACACGTCATCACGTCACATCCCCTAACACACAATTGGCTAATCTAGCCTTTAAATATTTCAATCCTTTACAGCTGGTATAGTCTTGATAAAGGCCTCATTGTAAGCTAAAACACGTTGACTTCTGTTGTTTATTATTATTCCAGGCCAAGTTTGTTTAGAACGGTGAGCACATTTCCTAAATAATTCCATTAGTTGTTTTGTTTTGTGCAGCCATTTGTTTTATTTTTTCACAGGTTTCTCTCCACATCTGATCCACTCCTGAAACAGAACATCTCTCATCTATAGATTTTTGGGATCATATATCATTTTTTTGGGACACATATTCCTGGACACTTGTTTTTCTTTTGGGACTTTCCACACCTCAATCCTATTAATTTGGGTATCATTACCTCTTTTTTTTTTTTTTGGCCATATATATATATATATATATATATATATATATATATATATATATATATATATATATATATATATATATTTCTTGGCAACGGCCCTTTTTTTTTGGCCGCCTCAGTTTTCTTATACTATATTTTATGCTACATGGTCCCCTTATATTCACAAGATTGGCCAATCTTTCTTTCTAGCCACTTACTTACTCAATCTAGGTTATAACTACCACAGCTGTTATTATTATCACAGCTGCTATTTTTTTACCTATATGTCTATAGGATCCCGTTACTGTTATATCCGTTTTATTTATTGTCTGTAATTGTTGCAACTGTTATACATAATGGTATCTGCTAGTACTATGTAACTTGCTTAACATTGCTAAACACCTCTAAACGTGTTACATTTATATTTATATTAATTATTTGTTACATTCACTGTACATCGTTTCCAATTGGCGCTACGGTTTCCCTAGCACTTAGCTAGAACCAGCTCACAGCAACACATTGTATCTCAGAGCCAGTGTTAGCTCATTATATCAGTTTTTCTTCATTTGCATAACATTGTCACTATTAACCTTTAATACCAGTTTTGTCTAAAGTGTACTTTAGCCTCCTTTTGGAGGCGCTCCTTCTCCCACACATTTTTCTCTAAGTTTATTCTGTGCAACCTTTTTTTTCTTGGTTTAATTTTCATTTAAGGAATAAAAGTGCTTTGTAATTTGTAACAAAAATATAATAATAACAATCAGTATGTACTTTCCATGACGCCTGAATAATAGCGCAGAAGGCGATTTTAGCAATATAAAAAGAAACTCACTTCAATTGCCCTATTTATCATTCAGCACTATGCCAGTGCACAATGTTCCCAGCTTATGTGAATCAGTGTGTGGTCTTTGTTGATCTCTTACATATGAATTTGCATATAATTGTGGCTTCTGAGTCTGCTGCACTTTATAATAGAACTTCAGTATAAGGATAATAATATATTTAAATGTGCATGGGCATATGTTAATCACCTGCAGTTTACAGTTTACACTAAATAATACAATAATTCATATTTTTTGCATATTGAGTGAAATTTACATTGTGTGTTTAAGAGTGGAAACCTGCTTACTTAAAGGGGCAGTAAACAACTTGTAATTACAATATATTTCTGTTGTGTTGCTATAGATTAACAGATAAGCCAAGTCTTAACATTTGTAAAACAAATTAGTATCATTTATACTGCTATTATTTTCAGTAGCTAAACTCCACTCACCATTTGCCTTATTTGGAGGAGCTACTCTGGGCTTTAGTCTACAGTTAAAGCCTATTAGTGACAGCTATGTAGCAGGGTTATCCTTGATACGTCAGCAGGGTGTTTCTCATGTTCTGAAAAGTAGAAATAGCTACATTTTCACAGTTAAATTACATAAAAAGAGGGGAGAACAGAAGAAAGAGGGTGACCTGCAACCTAACCTAATTCTGACCCAGTACCACTAGAGATGTTTAGGAAATATGTGTGTTTAATAGCCAAAAATATGTATGTGGCACTTATGACTTCTACAATATTAATTGGTGGTCCATATATGTTAGGAAGTTACCATCACTGCTCTAAAGAGTTCAATGTTGGCAATAATGGAAAGCACATATCCTTAATTCATACAATCACACCCACAAAATATTATATATGGGCAATTTTTCTATGTTGAAGATATTACCACATATTGGGCTAGATTATAAGTGGAGCGCAAAATATATAGTTTCCACGAAAGCGACATTTGCGCTCCACTTAGTAATACCAGCGTACACATTGGTATTACAAGTTAGGTACAATTTGAATGTAACTTCATGTTCGCATTGCACAGAAGATTTGCGCTCACAAAAGCGTGCTTCCATAGGATCCTAGCGCAGCAAAGTTGGTAAGTCGCGCAGCAATGGGCAGCAGATTGTAAATATATATGGATATGAATATATACATACTGTATATATTTATGTGTTAATATGTGTATATACACATATTAACACATACATATTTATGTATCTAAGCATATACATATATTTTTACAGAGAACACACAGTTCTCATAGACAGAAATGTAAAGGCACTTTTCAGTGCCATTTTTTTTTAACACCCTGCACCATTCAACTTTAACCCCTCATAAATATGCTACTTTTTTTTTAAATAAAAAATAGAATATTCTTTATTTTGGGGGCAATTTGGGATTATTTTAAAAATTAACCAAAGGTCTGACATGTGTTTAATTTTTTGAGAGCTAATTACTACCACAATCTCATGGTAGCAACAACCAGCCACTTATAATGGCTGGTTATTTATCGCACGGGTGTAAACGGGCAAATTTGCCCGTTTAGGGGTGTGAGATAAATTAGAGCACCACTTGTAATCTAGCCCATTATTGGTTTTGTAGTTCTCAAAACTGTGAATTTGTGTCTGCAGAAATAACATGCCCCTAATCAGCAAAAATGTTGTAAATTAAACATATATAGTTGAGAAATAGACCTTACAGGGACATAATTATGTAATAAAACTTTTGGGTTTCAGATAGAGCATACAATTTTAAGATTTCATATATATGTCTATTATCAAATTTGCTTATTCTCTTGGTATCATTTGTTGAAGAAGAGCAATGTGCTACTGGGGCCAGCTGAACACATTGGGTGAGACAGTGACAAGCAGCTGGCTTACAGTAGTGCATTGCTTCTGAGCCTACCTATGTATGCTTTTCAACAATGGATAACAAGAAAATGAAGCAAATTAGATAAGTGAAGTAAATTGGAAATTTGTTAAAAGCTGCATGTTTAATTTGGACTTTACTGTCCCTTTAATGCCGTTGCTCCCCTACAAATCTATGTAAAGCTGAAAAGTGGATCAAATATAAATGATTAACTTATTAAACTGGAGATAGTTCACGTTACGATAATTTAATTAATTTCAATAATCTATCTATGCGTATCTAATGATATATAAACAAATCAGTTATGGTCTGATATAACTGGAAAAATAATCTGAAAAATGATTATTCTTAAAATAAAAAGCATGATTTAAATTCTTCTTACTAAATAGTGATTAAGATTGTGATTTAAATCAATTTAAATTATATCAAATTTACCATGATATATGTATATATATATATATATATATATATATACATATATATATATAACACTGAACGATCATATAGGGTTGCCATTTTCCTTGTTCAGAGAGGGATTGCTTGATAGTTGAGGGCTGGACTGACCTTATTAGGTGAGATCAGACTAATATACTTCAGGAAAGTTATTTTATTTGAAAAACATTATTGGGCTTAAAGAGGCTGCTCTAGGTAGTAAATCACCTTAGAACAAGCTAACAAGTAATTAAGCTGTTGTTCGTTTAATTACTCTTACACAGCTGTTTACTTGCGGATTTAAACATAAATCTAAAGATTATGCACCCCATTTCTCAAACAGTGGAGGCTGCTTTGGAAACCCTTGTGGTGCAGGCTCACCCATGCAAGCCTGCTTATCACAATTTAAAGAGTTATAAAACTTAGAGTTTTTATATTAAGTCTTCTGTTTCCTAAGTATATAAATAACAACTTTAGAGCACTAAAACTTTTCAAACATTAAAACTTATTTTCTTTTTCCTTTTTTTTTTTTTTACAAACTGCATCTTGCCGCTCTCTCTCAGTAGCAGAAAGCCCCTGCACACTGTCACCGAAATGCTGGAAAGCTATTGACCAATCAGAGCGATTTAAATAATTAGCTCTATGGAAATTGAAATTGGGAAAGCGTGATCCCGTTCGCATGCGCAATAGGGTGCAAACATACATGCATGTCTATTTTGTGGGAAGCGTCGTTAATACAGTAAACTGATACCGCAGCAATACTCCTCTTATTGAAAGCTTAACCAGAGAAGAGAATCATGGGATTAAAAATGGAGGTGCGCACTCCCGAGGGCTATATGTAGAGCCATCTGTGAACGGCTTTGCATATTTAGCAAAACGGAGGGAGTGTAAATGAAGATAAATTGTAAGTGGGGGTTTTTTAATATTCAAATAAAAAAAAAAACATTCAATTATGAAATATAAAGTTAGATCTGATTTTTTAAAAGATGCAATTTTATTTTGAAGGTTTAATGTCCATTCAAGTTAAAGGGACAGGAAAGTCAAAATTAAACTTGCATGATTCAGATAGAGCATGTCATTTTACGACACTTTTAAATTCACTTCTATTTTCAAAGGTGCTTCATTCTCTTAGTATCCGTTGTTAAAAAATGAATACGCACATATCATACAGTAGTGGGAGCTGCTGCTAATTGGTGCCTGCACAAATTTCTCTCTTGTGATTGGCTAAATAGATATTTTCAGCTTCCTGTCAGTAGTACAATGATGTCCCTTCAAGAGAAGGAAGGAAATTTGATAATAGAATTAAATTTAAAATTTGTTTAAAATTGTATTTTTCATCTGAATCATAAAATAAAATTTTGGGGTTTACTATCCCTTTAAGACCACTGCTTTTTTATGTCAGAAGTCGTAGAGTTACATCACACCAGACTCCCTTGCCCAGAGTGATTGACAAGCCCTGCTGTGGCACAATTAAAAACATTCGGCTAGATTTAGAGTTCTGCATTAGCCGTCAAAAGCAGCGTTAAGTGCTCCTAACACTGCTTTTGGCCGGCCGCTGGTATTTAGAGTCAGGCAGGAAAGGGTCTAACGCTCACTTTCAAGCCGCAAATTTTCCATACCCCAGATCCCCTTACGCCAATTGCGTATCCTATCTTTTCAATTGGATCTGCCTAAAGCCGGTATATAGAATCTTGGCTGAAGTGAGCAGTAGACCCTCTACTGACAAGACTCCAGCCACAGAAAAAAGTCAGTAGTTAAGAGCTTTCTGGGCTAACGCCGGTTTATAAAGCTCTGAACTACTGTGCTACAAAGTACACTAACATCCATAAACTAGCTATGTACCCCTAAACCGAGGTCCCCCCACATCGCCGCCACTATAATAAAAAAAATTTAACCCCTAATTTGCCGACCGCACACCACCGCCACCTACGTTATATTTATGAACCCCTAATCTTTTGCCCCTAACACCGCCGACCCCTATATTATATTTATTAACCCCTAATCTGCCCCCCCAATGTCGCCGCTACCTTACCTACACTTATTAACCCCTAATCTGCCGACCGGACCTCGCCGCCACTATAATAAATGTATTAACCCCTAAACCGCCGCACTCCCGCCTCGCAAACCCTATAATAAATAGTATTAACCCCAATCTGCCCTCCCTAATATCAGCGCCACCTAATTTCAAGTATTAACCCCTAATCTGCCGACTGGACCTCGCCGCTACTCTAATAAATGTATTGACCCCTAAAGCTAAGTCTAACCCTAACCCTAACACCCCCCTAAATTAAATATAATTTTAATCTAACAAAATAAATTAAATATTATTAACTAAAGTATTCCTATTTAAAACTAAATACTTACCTGTAAAATAAACCCTAATATAGCTACAATATAACGAATAATTATATTGTAGCTATTTTAGGATTTATATTTATTTTACAGGCAGCTTTGTATTTATTTTAACTAGGTACAATAGCTATTAAATAGTTATTAACTATTTAATAGCTACCTAGTTAAAATAATTACAAAATTACCTGTAAAATAAATCCTAACCTAAGTTACAATTAAACCTAACACTACACTAGCAATAAATTAATTAAATACATTTCCTACAATTAAATAAACTAAACTAAATTACAAAAACAAACAAACACTAAATTACAAAAAATAAAAAAAGATTACAAACATTTTAAGCTAATTACACCTACTCTAAGCCCCCAAATAAAATAACAAAGCCCCCCAAAATAAAAAAATTACCCTACCCTAATCTAAATTACAAAAGTTAACAGCTCTATTACCAGCCCTTAAAAGGGCTTTTTGCGGGGCATGCCCCAAAGTAATCAGCTCTTTTGCCTGTAAAAAAACACAATACCACCCCCCAACATTACAACCCACCACCCACATACCCCTACTCTAACCCAAACCCCCCTTAAATAAACCTAACACTACCCCCCTGAAGATCTCCTTACCTTGAGTCGTCTTCACCCAACCGGGCCGAAGTCTTCATCCGATGGGGCAGAAGAGGACATCCAGACCAGCAGAAGTCTTCATCCTATCTGGGCAGAAGAGGACATCCGGACTGGCAGACATCTTCATCCAAGCGGCATCTTCTATCTACATCCATCCGACGAGGAGCGGCTCCATCTTCAAGACCTCCGGCGTGGAACATCCTCCTTCCCCGACGACTACCCGACGAATGAAGGTTCCTTTAGGTGACGTCATCCAAGATGGCGTCCCTCGAATTCCAATTGGCTGATAGGATTATATCAGCCAATCGGAATTAAGGTAGGAAAAATCTGATTGGCTGATTGAATCAGCCAATCAGATTGAGCTTGCATTCTATTGGCTGATCGGAACAGCCAATAGAATGCGAGCTAAATCTGATTGGCTGATTGGATCAGCCAATCGGATTGAACTTGAATCTGATTGGCTGATTCAATAAGCCAATCAGATTTTTCCTACCTTAATTCCGATTGGCTGATAGAATCCTATCAGCCAATCGGAATTCGAGGGACGCCATCTTGGATGACGTCACTTAAAGGAACTTCATTCGTAGGGTAGTCGTTGGGGAAGGAGGATATTCCGCGCCGGAGGTCTTGAAGATGGAGCCGCTCCTCGTCGGATGGATGAAGATAGAAGATGCCGCTTGGATGAAGATGTCTGCCGGTCCGGATGTCCTCTTCTGCCCAGATAGGATGAAGACTTCTGCCAGTCTGGATGTCCTCTTCTGCCCCATCGGATGAAGACTTCGGCCCGGTTGGGTGAAGACGACTCAAAGTAGGGAGATCTTCAGGGGGGTAGTGTTAGGTTTATTTAAGGGGGGTTTGGGTTAGAGTAGGGGTATGTGGGTGGTGGGTTGTAATGTAAAGAGCTGATTACTTTGGGGCATGCCCCGCAAAAAGCCCTTTTAAGGGCTGGTAATAGAGCTGTTAACTTTTGTAATTTAGATTAGGGTAGGGTAATTTTTTTTATTTTGGGGGGCTTTGTTATTTTATTAGGGGGCTTAGAGAAGGTGTAATTAGCTGAAAATTCTCTTAATCTTTTTTATTTTTTGTAATTTAGTGTTTGTTTTTTTTTGTAATTTAGTTTAGTTTATTTAATTGTAGGTAATTGTAGGTAATTTATTTAATTAATTTATTGATAGTATAGTGCTAGGTTTAATTGTAAATTAGGTTAGGATTTATTTTATAGGTAATTTTGTAGCGGCGAGGTCCGGTCGGCAGATTAGGGGTTAATACTTAAAATTAGGTGGCGGCGATGTTAGGGAGGGCAGATTAGGGGTTAATACTATTTATTATAGGGTTTGTGAGGTGGGAGTGCGGCGGTTTAGGGGTTAATACATTTATTATAGTGGCGGCGAGGTCCGGTCGGCAGATTAGGGGTTAATAAGTGTAGGTAAGGTAGCGGCGACGTTGGGGGGGGCAGATTAGGGGTTAATAAATATAATATAGGGGTCGGCGATGTTGGGGGCAGCAGATTAGGGGTACATAGGGATAATGTAGGTGGCGGCGATGTCCGGAGCGGCAGATTAGGGGTTAATTGTGTAATGCAGGTGTCAGCGATGTCGAGGGCAGCAGATTAGGGGTTAATAAGTGTAAGGTTAGGGGTGTTTAGACTCGGGGTTCATGTTAGGGTGTTAGGTGCAGACTTAGAAAGTGTTTCCTCATAGGAAACAATGGGGCTGCGTTGGGAGTTGAACGCTACTTTTTTGCAGGTGTTAGGTTTTTTTAGCCAAAACTGCCCCATTGTTTCCTATAAGCAACGCTGGTATTGAGGGTTGAAGTGGCGGTACATTAGGCTCAACGCTGCCTTTTTGGAGCCTAACGCAGCCCTTCAGACAACTCTAAATACGAGCTTTGTCTTAAGGGTGCGTTGGGAAAAAAAGCTGCGTTAGCTACGCGGGTCTTTTCATGACAAAACTCTAAATCTAGCCGCTCGTGTCTGGCATATCTTTGCATAAAAAGTGCATAAAAAATGCAAAAAAGCTTAAGTGCGCATAAGTAGAAAACTACGCACAAACAATAAAATATGTAGACATAATTCCTCTTTTTAATGTGTTCATGGAAAAACTTTTAATAAAAATTACTTTTAAAATAAAAAAATGGGGACATTATAGATGATAGTGGTTGCACTCTCTTCACACCTTGGTGTCAGATTATCTGAGATGATGGCAAACAAACAAACAAAGATGGTCCTGATACAGGGTACTCAAATTTCTTCCAAGCACACTGTCAGTATATGGCCGGGTTATAATACAATATATTTAATAATTATTCTTTAAAATAAAACCCCAATAAAATGCATATACTAAGACAATAAAATTAATGTAAATTCCTAAATTCTTTATATTAGTTAAAATGTATAGACACATTGAAATACATTTGTAGAAAACCAGATATGAATCAATACTATACACATTTAAACTATTATAATATGCTATGCAAAGATCATAAAAGTTGCCTTATTCAAAATAGTCTCTCAAATCAGAGTTGCATTTAAAATACCACAATAAGATATCAGAATCTGAGCCACTAACATTCAAGCAGTACAATCAGCTATATAGTCACAATTTATTTTATATCATTCCAATTTAAAACATCAGAAATTGTATATATTATTTGTGCCAACAACCAAACTACTATGCCAATTTATCTAAACTGAAATAAATTCTTAGTTACTTACAATTAAGACCAATGCTAATATATATATATATTTGCAAAGATAAATTACTTAACACTAAAGGATTAGTTTTAAAATACACAGGCTATGAAATACAAGGTTAAAATACAATTTATTCCTTTAAATCTGCTAACTACAGTGACAATGGATGTTTGTTTTAAATATTACCTATATTTAGCAACCTCTTATAACTTACCAAAAATAACCAAATCGATATTCAGCTTCCAATATTCTTTGTTTCATCTCATATGAAAATAAGTTTATTTGCAAATATGGATCATAAAAAAGGTTGCCCAATATTGCTTATAGTAACTGTATTTCAACGCAGCCAATTTTTCAGTTACTAGTCCTCCAGCAAAAAGTCAGCCACACTCCTCTTTTTCTCCTCTTGCCTACAGCTTATATTGTCCTAATCATTGATGAAACAATATGGGAGGCCCTTCGAAGCTGAACATCTCATTGGTTAACTTGGGAGACGCCTCCCTTTTGTTAACAGTCAAATCTTTTGGCTGTAATTCTCGCCTCACAACACCGGGGGCAGCAGACAGAGACAAACAGTTTAATTAAATTGTTTCTATACAGTAAAGACATTTCTTTAAAAATGTTTTATTTAAAATACTATGATTTCTTTATATTAATGTTACATGTTCAAATACACATGTTTCACACAGTATCATTTTCTCTGATCATTTTAAGATCACACGTGAACATATTCCACTTATAAAAAACAAAAAAAATCCATTTAAAATAGCATTTGATTATTTCCCCATATTCATACAAAAACCGCAGCATATTTCACATTCAGTGCACCTCTTTCTGAATGTATAGTATGATGCCCATGACCAATTGTTGTCTGCAACACAAAGAAATAATTGTTAGAAATGTTAAACATTCATATATCTATTTGCAATATTTATCAATCTCAGCAAATATTTATCTAATATGAACGCTTTTTGTCACTGCTTCTTAAGCCCACAATCTCCCATGTTCATGTGTTTTCAAAAATACAGAGGTTAAGACATTTTGAAATTTTTGTCTGAATATTTATTTGAGTATTCCCTTATATGAAGATTATATAGATAATTTATTTTGCAAGATTTTTTTTTATTCTCTTTATGTTACACAGAGACTTCAAATGCCAATTTGTGTGGGATCTGCACATGGAAAACTCTGCAGGGGATAATTCACACTTATTTGACATAATCCATTTCTAAAACTAAAAACTGGTTTTCCCTGTCTAATTGAGTTTCAAAAGAAATCCAGCTATTTCTCTGACATCCCTGCATGGGATTATCTATCTGATAATCTTGTTCTCATATGTCCTGTTAATCAGGAAGGGAAATCATCAAGCTTGATCCAAGATTTATAATATACAAAATATACATGGCCATTTCTTTTTAAGCAATTTCCCTTTCTTTGAAATGACTGATGTTTTATATCTAGAATAAAGGGTTAGTGACAATCTGATGGGGGTTTCAGCTTCACACCTTATCAGGAACTCTTTGAGAGCAATCCTTTGTTCTCTCTGAAATAATTATGCAAGTAGTTTCTTTAAAGAGTGAGAGAGAATTGAACTGTGGTCATCATAAATCTATGTGTAGATAAATATACATATATATATATATATATATTTATTTTATTTTTTCAATAATTCTCAGGTATCCTGACATAAATCCCCCTTCCAATTTTAAATAGATGTAGAACACATGTATTTGAATTGGCTTACAGTCAGTGGTATTTGGTGAGTACATTGGCAGTGTGCATCATAGACAGTCTTCTGTGCAGAGAGTCTGATATTCTTGAACCCTTATTCCAATAGTTAGGCCTCTTTAAACTACAGCATTTATTTAGTACATTTGGGGATATGGCACTTCATTCTCCCTCTATGACTTGTAGTCGGGATCTAGGATGGCATGCTCGCAACTGATTAATATGGACCCGTTTATCTATGAAACTATCATTTTTGGGGATCCTTATTTTATAGGCAAATGGAGATATTTTGTCAGTGATGACAAAAGGACCCTTCCATGATGGAAGAAATTTCTTCTCCTTAACCTGATCTCTTCCAAAGTTCCTTTTTGGACATTTTGAGATCAAAATAGGTTTTAGTGGCAGTTGCAGCCTTTCTAAGTTGCTTTGAGCAAATGCAAAGGCATATTGCAGGTGCTTTCTTAGGTTGTCCACATATTGATGCGTATTGTCAGCGTTTATCAAGTTCTGGTCTGATGTATGGTACAGTAGATGCTGAGGTAGAACGATTCTTCTACCTGTCATCAGTTCAAAAGGTGACATCTTGGTAGCACTACTTGGAGTTGCTCTTAATGCCATTAAGACTAGAGGTAGTTTTACATCCCAGTCTTTACCCATTTCACTCATAAACTTTTTGAGGATTTTCACAATGGATTGGTTGTAACGCTCTACACTACCACTTGAGGCAGCTCTATATGCAATATGGAGCTTTCTTTTAACCCCTAGTATTTTCCACATTTTGGTCATCACTTCGCTAGTGAAGTGGGTTCCCCGATCTGATTAGATTTTTTGGGGTAAAACAAATCTGGAAAACATGTGGTTGATGAGCAATGCTGTGCATGTTTTAGCACTATTGTTAGGTGCACTGATGCACTCTACCCATTTAGTGAACAGGCATGTCACTGGTAACATGTATTTGTTACCTCTTGATGACCTTGTTACTGGACCAATAAAATCAATTTGTATATCTGACCATGGCATTACCATCCCCCTTTTCTGCAATGGCGCCCTATGGTGCAGTGGGTTGGACTGTGGACAGATTAAACAACCTTGACAGTAGGTTTGAACATCTTTCAACATGTGTGGCCAAAAAGCGTAGTCACACAATATTTCATATGTGAGTTTGGCACCGCGATGGCCAGATGTGGGAGCATCATGGGCATGTATAAGCATGAGACCTCTGAACTTGGTGGGTACCACCCATTGCTGGATGCCAGTTTTGGAGGTTCTAATTAATAAACCATCCTGTAACTTGAATTGTGACCTGGATTTCATTAAGATTCTAAGATCTTCCTTGCCAATACAATCATCTTTTGAGATGGGGTTATTTTCAGGATCTTCTATGTGTTTTTAGAAGATGTCTACAATGGGGTCTTATTTTTGACTAGTGATCCGGTCCTCACTAGGAGAATCCTGACTCCATTGTACCAGATTAGGCTCACTCTGATGTTTAGCCTGGTTTCTGGTAATGGCTTCTACCTGAATTGCACCCATTAAGTGGTCGATATTAAGGAGTTCTCCAGTTATGGCTCCTTGTTTGGCTAATGAATCCACAAGATCATTGCCTTCCTTATCAGGACCTAGAACCCTGGAATGATGCTTGGTCTTCATCCAGTGTATGGTTAAATCATTGGACACCACTAGATTATCAATCTCGCAGAACAACTTGCCATGCTTGACTGGTTTGTTGTTACTTTTCTGCATGTCATTTCTTTTCCAAGTTGGCAGGTATTCAACAAAACTGTTGCGCACATAATTTGAGTCAGTAATGATCACAAATTCACAAATATTTTGTTCAATAGCCATGTCAATGGTTTTTAGAACAGCAGTGAGTTCTGCAACTTGAGTGGATCTTGGTCCAATGTTGAAACCTATAGATATATTTGGAATCCATTTGCCCAAGTTATACCAAGGCCAGCGACTAATATGCGCTCATTTTCGATAGTGGCATGGTAAGAACAGTCATCAACATATACCCAAGGTAATGTTTGACAATGGTCCTCATTATATATTTTATATGGGGAAAGCAATTGTTCCTCCAGGAAATCATCTTCTAATAATTCTTCTCCAGGATCCTTAGTAGTACAGTCGTGGAGCTCAGCAAGCCCCTGTGCGACTGGATTCTTTTTATTCTGCTTATAGCGAATTTCTAAAGGCCAGCCTTGTAAGGAAAGAGTCCACGCTGTTATGCGGCTATTAGACAGATTTCCATCTCTTATTCTCTCACTTTGCAGATATAGCAAAGGCTGGTGGGACGTTTCTACAATAATTTTTCTTGCCCTGTATATAGCTGCAGAAATTTTGTAGAGCCCATACAGTAGATAAGATGGCTTTTTCACAATCGCTAAATTTTATTTCTACTGGGGATAGAATTTTGCTCGCATAAGCAATGACTTTGCTTAAATTATCATGCTTTTGGTATAAAACAGCACTCATGCTTATATCTGTGTAACCTGTTTCTAAGAAGAAAGTTTTATCACCTTCAGGGTATGCTAAGCAAGCTGCTTGAGGGAGTTTCCTCTTCAGCTCTCTGATAGCTGTCTCTTGAGTCTCACTCCAGTGCCATTTCACATCCTTCTTTAGAAGAAGTAGTAGTGGTTTTAGCTAATTCTGCATAATTATAATTGAATTTGCGAGAATAATTTGTCATACCCAGGAATGATCTCAATTCCTTTAAGTTAGTTGGGTTTTTAGAATTTATGATAGCTTCCACCTTTTTCTTCTGAGGATTTAGTCCTTCAGAAGTAACTTCATGTCCCAAGAAGTTTACACCAGTGCGGCACCATTGAGCTTATTGTAGGGATAATTTGACACCTGCCCTTTTAAGTTGGCTGAGGAGCTCTGCAATTTGTTTTTCAAAGTCTGTGCTTTTGATTAAAACATCATCAACATAAGATAAGGTCCCCCTTTCCAGTGCATCAGGCATAACCTTATGCATGAATACAGCACATTCATGTCCAGAATTTATGTATCCAAAAGAAAGTCTCTGAAATGCATACTGGACATTTTGGAATGAGAATGTCAGCTTATACTGGTCCTCCTCATGTACCTTTATGGTCCAATATCCCTGTGCACAATCAATGGCAGTGAATATTTTAGAACCCTGCATCTGCGCTAGGCACTGGTCAATATATGGCACAGACCAGCCAGACATGTACACTCATTTGTTTAGCTGCCTTAAGTCAGCACACACACGCCATTGTCCATTGGGCTTAAGAACACCTAGAATAGGATTATTATAAGGGCTGTGCACCTGTCGGATAATACCCCTTTCTTCCAAGTTCCTTATGATTTCTGCAAGAGAATCATATGAGGCTAAAGGAAGTATGTATTGTTTTACAAAGACAGGTGGTGCATTGGGATCTGTTTGTATTCTTGTGATGTGCAAGTCTGTAGTCCCACAGTCATAAGAATCCCTAGCAAAAATTTCCTTGTACTCCATCAGGAGCTCTCACAGCTGTCGGCGTTCATCATCACTGGAACAGCCATTAGCTAAAGATATTTGCTCTTTGCTGAAATCCTGGAAATATTTCAGGCTGTCCTATTTCATAGGCTTCTTCCAACCTAGAGGTGAGGTCCCCTTGATTATAATTTATATTGCCCCCATGACTCTGGGTATTGGGGTATTCTTGCTGTTTAATCGGTTGATCAAACACCAGGGAGGCTTCTTCAATTTTACAGATGCCTTCCTCTGAGCTGAATGGATAAATAGACTGAATATTAAATAGACCCTCTGGCATAGATGCAAAGGATTGTTCTATTAATTGTTCTTCAGTTAAGTATCCTTCAGGTATTAGCCCAATTACATTATTCTGGAATCCAAAAGTGTAATAACTTGATTCCAGCGCATATCCTATTGTAGTTCCCTTGGATAGGGTTATATCCTGTGGGGTCATGTTATGCACAATAACATGTATTGGAATAGTTCCAATATTTACCAAAGGAGTATAGGTCATTGTGATACCCAGATTTTTTTATTCTATGAGAGAGGCAAATTAGTGTTTCAGAAGTTTTTAATTTCTGACCTCTTTTTACCTGTAAGGGTAAAAGAAATTTATCAGCCCCAGCAGGAATTATAACGTATTGTTAGACACCTGCATATTCACAGCATATGGCAATTGCTGGTTTGATTTCAGGGCTGCATTTTCATCCTGAAATACTTCAGGGTCCCCCTTTAACCTGCTCCAGAGGCAAGAGTTAATCAAATCTATTTGTATGGCATATCTATGTAAGAGATCATTGCCAACGTATATTTGATTATGGGGAGTATTTAAAACTAAAAAACAGGTGTTGCACTGATTTATTACCTATAGATATAGATAATAAGCACTTAGCTGTGATGTTATAGCTTTCAAACCTGTCATCCAGGCCGTGGACACAGTGGTCCTGGGGAGAAAGATATTTAATCACCTTAGGTTCAGCTATCTGCGCCTATAAGCCTTCGCTTATATAGCTAGCTTCCTGTTTTAAGTTTAATTTGGCATACTTGGTTTTCCCAAGGTCATGCACTTGCATAGGGATAAAAAGATCATCCTTAACTTTCTCAATTCCTGTGAGGTATTGAGCGTGGCCTCCCCCTTAGGGATTTTATGATCCCCCTTGTGGAGAGATATGGTTAATACATTGCCGTCTAAGAAAATATTCACTATCTTTCCAGGCGAAATTTTAAAAGTATTACCATCAGAGACACTTAAAGGAGTCTGATCATCTATCTGCAGGAGAGATACTTCAGGTACAGAGTTATCCCTGAAATGAATCTCCACAGTATCTGGCTTCTCTTCCACCACGTGACAGTTATGTCGGGTGCGAGATATATCGGATTTCTCATAATTGATAGGTCTTTTTACTTGTAACCAAATTACATTATTTATGCAATCAATTATGGTGCTTAATCGCTTTAGGAGATCACTAACATTAATTATATGATCAGTTGGCAGATCCACTATAATGACAGGGTGCCTTATGACCCTGTTCCCCAGTTTAAATTTTAACCATGCCATACCGTAGACTTTTAGAGAGTCACCCCCAACACCTATTAGTGAACCATCAAATTCTTTTATTTTAGGTTTGTTGCCTGAGATCCAGTATCAATTTATCCCATGATAGGGTTGGAAACTGAATCCTGCAGCTCAGCTAATACATAATATCTCCCTGCAGTTTCTACCATTTCACACATAAAACTGGCATGGTTACACAGTTGTGGGATTCGCCACATGTTACCTGAATCCGCCGTGTTACCTGATGCAGAAAAAACTTAATTCTTACCATTCATGTCCTCTATAATAGGGCTGATTGGGTTCTTGTGTACTGTATCTGTGGAAATAAGAAATAAGAAAAGAAATAAAGAGAATGCTGCAAAGGAAAAGATTTGTTAAACCTTTTAGGCCGAGGTTGCTCTACATCACAGCTAAATCGTCTGTTTCCGGTCTGTAGGGAGAGAATATGATTAGTACCTATATTGACATTTATCATTTAATTTGGTATATCTCTCCCCTCCCTTTCAGGTGATACTGCAGTATTTATGACTGTGCCTGTGGTCCACTGCTGGCCACTGGCTGTACCCCTAAAAAAGGATTGTTAGGTTGCTGAGCCATTAACGCTTGACTTATATTAGTGAATTGTTCGCTCAACCGAATTAGCTGGGCACTAAGCTGATCTACTTGATCGTATAAGTTACCTCTAGCCCTGGGCCTATCTCTTGATGCCCCATGGTAGTGATTCCTGGACCATTGGGTCCCTTCAGAATCAGGGCTGCTGTTTCTATCCTGGCATGGTTGCCCCTGGGGTTCAGCTTGTCTTGTGTTAGTATTTTGGGGAGCACTATTTACTTGGGGTGTCTGGTTATCCTGAGAGTATTTTCGCCACTTATTGCATCTACCTTTGTGAGGATACCTATTATCTTGTGGGTATTCTTCTCTTTGGGAGTAATTACTTACCTGGGTATGCCCCCCATTTTGGATATAGTCTCTCTGCGCCTCAGCCCGTGTTGGGGGAGGGGCAGAGTTAAAACTTTGTGGGGATGGCCTGTTTTCTCGGGTCACCCCCCGCATAGGTTTTCTTTTTAGACTCCAAATTGAGGGGGCTAGGTGACGCCCTAGTTCCTGCCACAATTTTGGGACTGGGTTTTGATTCCCTTTTAACCCCCTGTTCACCGGACTGCTGAATAGAGTATAACTTTGTACTCTCTTTGATCAGCCATTCCAATGATCAGTTCTCATCAAAATCTCTAGCTAAATTAAGTTTGATGGGCACGGGCAGTGCTTCAAAAAAAAAATTCACAAATTCTGAGCATTCAAATATGGGATTATCTTCAGCCATACTGTATGCACTTTTCAGTACATTCTATAGGGCTCTGATTTGCACTACATTTTAAACCGTACACAGCTATTTTCGCTGCAGTTTTAGTGCGATATTGCCCGAATTCTTTTCTGCCCTGTCGTTTTGTCTCATTCCAGGAATGAATATTCATATCCTTTAGTGAAGCAAAGAATTTGTGATATTTACCTTCAAATACCCAGGGCAGAAATTCAATTTTTGACTGCTCACTTGTAACATTCATTATAGATAAAGCATTTTCAAAGGCCTCTAAGTGGTCAATTATAGAATTCGTTCCCTTATTGGAGAACTTAGGTACTGCATGACTTAAAAATGTAATTCTTTTATGGGTGTCATATACCATATAAGGCGTATCTCGGGATTTCCTAGGAGTCTTATTTCTGGGGCTGGAGTATCTCTTATCTGCCCTATTACTATGGGGAGACCCCCTACGTGCATTAGTACTACGTGGGCTATTTGGGTAGTTAGCTCCGCCCTCTGACTCACTACTAGAGCTTCCCTCCCCCTCCTCAGCTGAGTTATAGCAGCTCCCTGAATTTATATCATGAGGTGTCTGTCTATTTGGGAAATTTACTTCTGACCCATTAGGGGTCACTTGTTTAAATTCTTCCCTAAATTTCTGCATTTAAATTCTGATGTATTCTTAAGAGATTCAGAATTATCTGTATTATTCTCATTGCTAATAGAGGGGTTTTCATTATGACGATACGGCCTATTTAAACCACTTAATTCTCTCTGGCATTGTGCGAAATGTTTACTTAACTCTTGTATTTTGCTAGTAAATTTAAGTTATGATTTTTTCTAAGGCGGCTATGTCTTGGGCAAACTCATCAATTTTATTTTCGGCTATTTTTAAATTCTCTTCGCATCTGCGTGAGGAGCGAATACTATTTTCTAGCCCCTGAATTTGCAATTCTTTCTCTATGAGATATAGCGACATTTCGTCAATAATGCATATTACAAGGGGCCAAGATTTTAGTATTAGTTCGTATAACTTTTTGAGAATCTTACATTGATTAATTTTTAATAATTCTTGGAATAATTCACTTTTTTCATTCCACCTTCCATCATCAATAGCAATATTTTTAGCCTTAATTTCAAGCATATCCATATAGTCATTTAATTCACCCACAATATTAAACCTCTCTTTAATGTGGCCTATAATGTCCATCTTAAGGACATCACCTGCAGTAAGGGGTATTGTCGGGGAACAATTTTCAACGCTATGTACAGATTCAACTGATTCACCTCTGGTTACAGAGATTATTATATTGGCTTAGTATTTAGTTAAATTAAAATGCTAATACAATTTTGGCCAATAAGATTAAAAAAAATATATAATTTAAAAAATATTAATGTTAATTTTGAAATATGAAAAATTAATATTTCATCAATTTTTCAAAAATTAATTTTGAATAATATTTCAAGATATTAATATTAACTTTGAAATATTTAATCACAACAACAACAAAAATAATAATATATACATCATTTTTCTTCAATAAAATTTCTATTTACTACAAATATATTATATCAACGTTATAAATATTAATAATATCTCGTGCAAGTGCCTCCAAATAATATGTCAGTATATGGCCGGGTTATAATACAATATATTTAATAATTATTCTTTAAACTAAAACCCCAATAAAATGCATATACCAAGACAATAAAATGAATGTAAATTCCTTAATTCTTTATATTAGTTAAAATTTATAGACACATTGAAATACATTTGTAGAAAACCAGATATGAATCAATACTATACACATTTAAGCTATTATTATATGCTATGCAAAGATCATAAAAGTTGCATTATTCACAATAGTCTCTCAAATCAGAGTTGCATTTAAAATCTGAATCTGAATCAGAAGCCACTAACATTCAAGCAGTACAATCAGCTATATAGCCACAATTTATTTTATATAATTCCAATTTAAAACATCAGACATTGTATATATTATTTGTGCCAACAACCAAACTCCTATGCCAATTTATCTAAACTGAAATAAATTCTTAGTTACTTACAATTAAGACCAATTCTAATATATATATATATATATATATATTTGTAAAGATAAATTACTTAACACTAAAGGATTAGTTTTAAAATACACAGGCTATGAAATACAAGGTTAAAATAAAATGTATTCCTTTAAATCTGCTAACTACAGCGACAATGGATGTTTGTTTTAAATATTACATATATTTAGCAACCTCTTACTTACTTTACCAAAAATAACCAAATTGATTTTCAGCTTCCAATATTCTTTGTTTCATCTCATATGAAAATAAGTGTATTTGCAAATATGGATCATAAAAAAGGTAACCCAATCTTGCTTATAGTAAATGTATTTCAACGCAGCCAATTTTTCAGTTACTAGTGCTCCAGCAAAAAGTCAGCCACCCTCCTCTTTTTCTCCTCTTGCATACAGCTTATATTGTCCTAATCATTGATGAAACAATATGGGAGGCCCTTCGGAGCTGAACATCTCATTGGTTAACTTGGGAGACGCCTCCCTTTTGTTAACAGTCAAATCTTTTGGCTGTATTTCTCGCCTCATGACACCGGGGGCAGCAGACAGACAGTTTCATTAAATTGTTTCTATACAGTAAAAACATTTCTTTAAAAATGTTTTATTTAAAATACTATAATTTCTTTATATTAATAAGTTACATGTTCAAATACACATGGGTCACACAGTATCATTTTCTCTGATCATTTTAAGATCACACGTGAACATATTCCACTTATAATGTTAAAAAAAATCAATTTAAAATAGCATTTTGATTATTTCTCCAAATTCATACAAAAACCGCAGCATATTTAACATTCAGTGCACTTCTTTCTGAATGTATAGTATGATGCCCTTGACCAACTGTTGTCTGCAACACAAAGAAATAATTGTTAGAAATGTTAAACATTCATATATCTATTTGCAATATTTATCAATCTCAGCAAATATTTATCTAATATGAATGCTATTTGTCACTGCTTCTTAGGTCCACAATCACCCATATTCATGTGTTTTCAAAAATACAGAGGTTAAGACATTTTGAAATGTTTGTCTGAATATTTATTTGAGTATTCCCTTATATGAAGATTATATAGATAATTTCTTTATGTTACACAGAGACTTCAAATGCCAATTTGTCTGGGATCTGCACATGGGAAACTCCGCAGGGGATAATTCACACTTATGTGACATAATCCATTTCTTCAGCTAAAAACTGGTTTTCCCTGTCTAATTGAGTTTCAAAAGAAATCAAGCTATTTCTCTGACATCCTTGCATGGGATTATCTATCTGATAATCTTGTTCTCATATGTTCTGTTAATCAGGAAGGGAAATCATCACGTTTGATCCAAGATTTATAATATACAAAATATACATGGCCATTTCATTTGAAGCAATTTTCCTTTCTTTGAAATGACTGATGGCCAAATGTATATTATTAATAATAATAATACTCAGGTATCCTGACAACACAAACAGTGCTATCAGGCACAGGCTGGATATTTACAGCAACCCAGCTAGCTGATTCCCAGGATACTGGAACAATGTAGTCCCCATACTATCTGCCCAGAGTTAGAAGGATTGGTAGAATTCAGGAAGTAGTGCATGGTTCAAAAGTTAAAATCATATAAATTTATAAAAAAAATTGGTATAGCACAGTTCTCTATAAAAATGAATGCCACTCTCTATCACTCCAGCTGCACAATGGTGCAAACAAGAAAGCAGACTTGTAAAGCAATAGCTACAGAAGCCTGCAAGGATCAAAAAACCTTGACCTTCATCTGTTTGAATGTGCAGCAATTTCAAGAGTGCATTTTTGCCCTACCTATTTAAAACTTACATACATCAAATATTTCACAATATACTGTACTATTTGTAGACATAATGGGCAAGATTACAAGTGGCATGCTAATGTTAGCACATGTGATAAGCAATATCGGGACAGCACTAACTTGTGCACATATTACAAGTTGAAAGTAAACGGGTGTGCTCAAGCGCAAGCACAATTTGCACTCATCGGGCTAGCGCAAGTGAAGACCTAACATTAGGTGTAAGGGGTAAAAAAAATGTTGCACCAAGCATAATACAAGTACATTAAAATAAAGTGATACACTCATATATACACTATCTGTTAAAAATGATTCATATAAATATAAAAACAATTTCTTTCATGTAATTGGCAAGTGTCCATGAGCTAGTGACGTATGGGATATACAATCCTACCAGGAGGGGCAAAGTTTCCCAAACCTCAAAATGCCTATAAATACACCCCTTACCACACCCACAATTCAGTTTTACAAACTTTGCCTCCTATGGAAGTGGTGAAGTAAGTTTGTGCTAAGATTTCTACGTTGATATACGCTTCTCTGCATTTTGAAACCCAATTCCTCTCCTGTGAAGGGAGTATCACCTATTGAATGCAATGGTTTTCCTCACGGGGATCAATTTCATAGGTTCTCTGTTATCGGTCGTAGAGATTCATCTCCTACCTCCCTTTTCAGATTGACAATATACTCTCATATTCCATTACCTCTACTGATAACCGTTTCAGTACTGGTTTGGCTATCTGCTATTTGTGGATGGGTATCTTTTGGTAAGTATGTTTTCATTACTTAAGACACTCTCAGCTATGGTTTGGCACTTTATGTATTTATATAAAGTTCTAAATATATGTATGGTACTTATATTTGCCATGAATCAGGTTTTCAGTATATTTCCTTTTGCAGACTGTCAGTTTCATATCTGGGAAATGCTTTTTTATGAAAAATGTATTTCTAACCTGGGGTATAGTCTCTTTTTCTAATTGACTGTCTTTTAAATTCGCGGGCAGAATTAGGCTTGCGAGGGCGCAAAATGCCAGAGTTTATTGCGTCATTCTTGGCGCAAGATTTTTTTGGCACAAAGTTACGTTCGTTGATGCAAATCCATCATTTCCAGCGTCTTAGTTGACGCTGAGTCCTTTCACAAGGTTGCGTCATCTATGACATGCGTGTGTCGTTTCCGGACGTTTTTGGTGCCCAAAAATATTTTTCTGTTTGTTGTGTGTCATACTTGGCCCCAAATATTTTCATTATTTAAGACCCCTTTTCTATTTGCCTCCTGCCTTTTTTCTATGTCAGAGGGCTATGCTGTTTGTATTTTTTCCCATTCCTGAAACTGCCATATATGAAAATTGATAATTTTGCTTTGCAGGTTGTTTTTTTCTCTTATATTTGCAAGATGTCTCTATCTGATCCTGTCTCAGAAATCCCTGATGGAACCCTGCGGCCTGATAACAATTCTACCAAAGCTAAGTGCATTTGTTGTAAACTTGTGAGGGTTATACTTCCAGCTGTGGTTTGTAATGGTTGTCATGATAAACTTTTACATGCAGAGAATGTATCCATCAGTAGTAGTTCATTACCTGTTGCTGTTCCCTCAACATCTAATGCACAAGATATACCTGTAAATTTAAAATAATGTATTTCTGATTCTTTTCAGAAGGCTTTGTCTGCCATTCCACCTTCTAATAAACGTAAAAGGTCTTTTAAAACTTCTCATAAGGTTGATGAAATTTCAAATGACCAGCAACATACTGAATTATCCTTCTCTGATGAGGATCTATCTGATTCAGAAGATCTTGCCTCAGATATTGACACTGACAAATCCTCTTATTTATTTAAAATGGAGTATATTCATTCTTTGTTAAAAGAAGTGTTGATTACATTAGATATGGAAGAAAATAATCCTCTTGATATTAAAACTAGTAAACGTTTAAATTCTGTTTATAAACCTCCTGTGGTTATTCCAGAGGTTTTTCCAGTTCCTGATGCTATTTCTGATATGATTTCTAAGGAATGGAATAGGCTTGGTACTTCTTTTATTCCTTCTTCAAGGTTTAAATTTTTTTATCCTTTGCCAGCAGTTAGATTGGAGTTTTGGGAAAAGATCCCCAAAGTTGATGGGGCTATCTCTACTCTTGCTAAACGTACTACTATTCCTACGGAAGATAGTACTTCTTTTAAAGATCATTTAGATAGGAAATTTGAATCTTATCTAAGGAAAGCTTATTTTTATTCAGGTCATCTTCTTAGGCCTACAAATTATTTGGCTGATGTTGCAGCTGCTTCAACTTTTTGGTTGGAAACTTTAGCGCAACAAGTATCAGATCATGATTTGTCTAGCATTGTTAAGTTGATTCAACATGCTAATAATTTAATTTGTGATGCCATTTTTGATATTATCAAAATTGATGTTAAATCTTTGTCTTTAGCTATTTTAGCTAGAAGAGCTTTGTGGCTCAAATCTTGGAATGCTGATATGACTTCTAAGTCCAGATTGCTATCTCTTTCTTTCCAAGGTAATACATTATTTGGTTCTCAGTTGGATTCAATAATTTCAACTGTCACTGGGGGGAAGGGAGTTTTTTGCCTCAGGATAAAAGACCTAAGGGTAAATCTAAAGCTTCTAATCGTTTTCCTTCCTTTCGATAAAATAAGGAACAGAAACCTAATCCTTCCCCCAAGGAATCTGCTTCCAATTGGAAACCTTCTTCAAATTTGAATAAATCCAAGCCATTTAAGAGATCAAAACCAGCCCCCAAGTCTGCATGAAGGTGCGGCCCTCATTCCAGCTCAGCTGGTAGGGGGCAGATTAAAATTTTTCAAAGATGTTTGGATCAATTCGGTCCAAAATCATTGTATTCAGAGTATTGTCTCTCAGGGGTACAGAATAGGATTCAGAATAAGACCGCCTGTGAGAAGATTTTTTCTCTCACGCTTTCCAGCAAAACCAGTAAAGACTCAGGTTTTCCTGAAGTGTGTTTCAGACCTGGAGTTATCAGGGGTAATCATGCCAGTTCCATTTCAGGAACAGGGTCTTGTGTTTTATTCAGATCTATTCATTGTCACAAAGAAAGAAAATTCATTCAGACCAGTTTTGGATCTAAAGATTTTGAATCGATATGTAAGAATACCAACTTTCAAAATGGTGACTATAAGGACTATTCTGCCTTTTGTTCAGCAAGGCCATTATATGTCCACAATAGACTTACAGGATGCATATCTTCATATTCCGATTCATCCAGATCACTATCAGTTCCTGAGATTCTCTTTTCTAGACAAGCATAACCAATTTGTTGCTCTTCCATTTGGCCTAGCGACAGCTCCAAGAATCTTTTCAAAGGTTCTAGGTGCCCTACTCTCTGTAATCAGAGAGCGGGGTATTGCGGTATTTCCTTATTTGGATGATATCTTAGTACTTGCTTAGTCTTTATGTTCTGCAGAATCTCACATGAATCAACTAGTGTTGTTTCTTCGAAGACACGGTTGGAGAATCAATTTACCAAAAAGTTATTTGATTCCTCAGACAAAGGTAACCTTTTTAGGTTTCCAGATAGATTCCGTGTCCATGACTTTGTCTCTAACAGACAAGAGACGTTTGAAATTGGTTGCAGCCTGTCGGAACCTTCAGTCTCAGTCATTCCCTTCAGTAGCTATGTGCATGGAAGTTTTAGATCTCATGACTGCAGCATCGGACGCGATCCCCTTTGCTCGTTTTCATATGAGACCTCTCCAGCTTTGTATGCTGAACCAATGATGCAGGGATTATACAAGGATATCACAATTAATATCCTTAAATCCCAATGTTCGACTTTCTCTGACTTGGTGGTTAGATCACCATCGTATAATTTTAGGGGCCTCTTTCGTTCATCCAACCTGGACTGTGATCACAACATATGCAAATCTTTCAGGTTGGGGAGCTGTTTGGGGATCTCTGACAGCACAAGGGGTTTGGAAATCTCAAGAGGCGAGATTACCAATCAATATTTTGGAACTCCATGCGATTTTTAGAGCCCTTCAGTCTTGGCCTCTGTTGAGGAGAGAACCGTTCATTTGTTTTCAGACAGACAATATTACAACTGTGGCATATGTCAATCATCAGGGTGGGACTCACAGTCCTCAAGCTATGAAAGAAGTATCTTGGATATTTGTTTGGGCGGAATCCAGCTCCTGTCTAATTTCTGCGGTTCATATCCCAGGTATAGACAATTGGGAAGCGGATTACCTCAGTCGTCAGACTTTACATCCGGGAGAATGGTCTCTCCACCCAGATGTGTTTTCTCAGATTGTTCAGATGTGGGGTCTTCCAGAAATAGATCTCATGGCCTCTCATCTAAACAAGAAACTTCCCAGATACCTGTCCAGGTCCAGGGATGTTCAGGCGGAAGCAGTGGATGCGCTGACACTTCCTTGGTGTTATCATCCTGCTTACATTTTTTGGTGGGTTTTAGAGTAGGGTTGGGTGTGTGGGTGGTGGGTTTTAATGTTGGGGGGGTATTGTATTTTTTTTTACAGGTAAAAGAGCTGATTACTTTGGGGCAATGCCCCGCAAAAAGCCCTTTTAAAGGCTATTTGTAATTTAGTATAGGGTAGGGATTTTTATTATTTTGGGGGGATTTTTTATTTTATTAGGGGGATTAGATTAGGTGTAATTAGTTTTAAAAAATTGTAATTATTTTATTATTTTCTGTAATTTAGTGTTTTTTCCCCGTAATTTAGATAATTGTATTTAATTGTATTTAATTGTAGTTAGTTTAGGGAATTAATTTAATTATAGTGTAGTGTTAGGTGTAATTGTAACTTAGGTTTATTTTTATTTTACAGGTAAATTTGTCTTTATTTTAGCTAGGTAGCTATTAAATAGTTAATAACTATTTAATAACTATTCTACCTAGTTAAAATAAATACAAAGTTGCCTGTAAAATCAAAATAAACCCTAAGCTAGCTACAATGTAACTATTAGTTATATTGTAGCTATCTTAGGCCTAGATTTAGAGTTCGGCGGTAAAAGGGCTGTTAACGCTCCGCGGGTTTTTTTCTGGCCGCACCATAAATTTAACTCTGGTATCGAGAGTTCAAACAAATGCTGCGTTAGGCTCCAAAAAAGGAGCGTAGAGCATTTTTACCGCAAATGCAACTCTCGATACCAGAGCTGCTTACGGACGCGGCCGGCATCAAAAACGTGCTCGTGCACGATTCTCCCATAGGAAACAATGGGGCTGTTTGAGCTGAAAAAAAACCTAACACCTGCAAAAAAGCAGCGTTCAGCTCCTAACGCAGCCCCATTGTTTCCTATGGGGAAACACTTCCTACGTCTGCACCTAACACTCTAACATGTACCCCGAGTCTAAACACCCCTAACCTTACACTTATTAACCCCTAATCTGCCGCCCACGCTATCGCTGACCCCTGCATTACACTTTTAACCCCTAATCTGCCGCTCCGTAAAACGCTGCCACCTACGTTATCCCTATGTACCCCTAATCTGCTGCCCTAACATCGCCGACCCCTATGTTATATTTATTAACCCCTAATCTGCCCCCCACAACGTCGCCGACACCTACCTACACTTATTAACCCCTAATCTGCCGAGCGGACCTGAGCGCTACTATAATAAAGTTATTAACCCCTAATCCGCCTCACTAACCCTATCATAAATAGTATTAACCCCTAATCTGCCCTCCCTAACATCGCCGACACCTAACTTCAATTATTAACCCCTAAACTTCCGATCGGAGCTCACCGCTATTCTAATAAATGGATTAACCCCTAAAGCTAAGTCTAACCCTAACACTAACACCCCCCTAAGTTAAATATAATTTTTATCTAACGAAATAAATTAACTCTTATTAAATAACTTATTCCTATTTAAAGCTAAATACTTACCTGTAAAATAAATCCTAATATAGCTACAATATAAATTATAATTATATTATAGCTATTTTAGGATTAATATTTATTTTACAGGCAACTTTGTAATTATTTTAACCAGGTACAATAGCTATTAAATAGTTAAGAACTATTTAATAGTTACCTAGTTAAAATAATAACAAATTTACCTGTAAAATAAATCCTAACCTAAGTTATAATTAAACCTAACACTACCCTATCAATAAAATAATTAAATAAACTACCTACAATTACCTACAATTAACCTAACACTACACTATCAATAAATAAATTAAACACAATTGCTACAAATAAATACAATTAAATAAACTAGCTAAAGTACAAAAATTAAAAAAGAACTAAGTTACAGAAAATAAAAAAATATTTACAAACATAAGAAAAATATTACAACAATTTTAAACTAATTACACCTACTCTAAGCCCCCTAATAAAATAACAAAGCCCCCCAAAATAAAAAATTCCCTACCCTATTCTAAATTAAAAAAGTTACAATCTCTTTTACCTTACCAGCCCTGAACAGGGCCCTTTGCGGGGCATGCCCCAAGAATTTCAGCTCTTTTGCCTGTAAAAGAATAAATACAATACCCCCCCCCCAACATTACAACCCACCACCCACATACCCCTAATCTAACCCAAACCCCCCTTAAATAAACCTAACACTAAGCCCCTGAAGATCTTCCTACCTTGTCTTCACCATCCAGGTATCACCGATCCGTCCTGGCTCCAAGATCTTCATCCAACCCAAGCGGGGGTTGGCGATCCATAATCCGGTGCTCCAAAGTCTTCCTCCTATCCGGCAAGAAGAGGACATCCGGACCGGCAAACATCTTCTCCAAGCGGCATCTTCGATCTTCTTCCATCCGGTGCGGAGCGGGTCCATCTTGAAGCAGGCGACGCGGATCCATCCTCTTCTTCCGATGTCTCCCGACTAATGACGGTTCCTTTAAGGGACGTCATCCAAGATGGCATCCCTCGAATTCCGATTGGCTGATAGGATTCTATCAGCCAATCGGAATTAAGGTAGGAATTTTCTGATTGGCTGATGGAATCAGCCAATCAGAATCAAGTTCAATCCGATTGGCTGATCCAATCAGCCAATCAGATTGAGCTCGCATTCTATTGGCTGATCGGAACAGCCAATAGAATGCGAGCTCAATCTGATTGGCTGATTGGATCAGCCAATCGGATTGAACTTGATTCTGATTGGCTGATTCCATCAGCCAATCAGAAAATTCCTACCTTAATTCCGATTGGCTGATAGAATCCTATCAGCCAATCGGAATTCGAGGGACGCCATCTTGGATGACGTCCCTTAAAGGAACCGTCATTAGTCGGGAGACATCGGAAGAAGAGGATGGATCCGCGTCGCCTGCTTCAAGATGGACCCGCTCCGCACCGGATGGAAGAAGATCGAAGATGCCGCTTGGAGAAGATGTTTGCCGGTCCGGATGTCCTCTTCTTGCCGGATAGGAGGAAGACTTTGGAGCACCGGATTATGGATCGCCAACCCCCGCTTGGGTTGGATGAAGATCTTGGAGCCAGGACGGATCGGTGATACCTGGATGGTGAAGACAAGGTAGGAAGATCTTCAGGGGCTTAGTGTTAGGTTTATTTAAGGGGGGTTTGGGTTAGATTAGGGGTATGTGGGTGGTGGGTTGTAATGTTGGGGGGGGGGGTATTGTATTTATTCTTTTACAGGCAAAAGAGCTGAAATTCTTGGGGCATGCCCCGCAAAGGGCCCTGTTCAGGGCTGGTAAGGTAAAAGAGATTGTAACTTTTTTAATTTAGAATAGGGTAGGGAATTTTTTATTTTGGGGGGCTTTGTTATTTTATTAGGGGGCTTAGAGTAGGTGTAATTAGTTTAAAATTGTTGTAATATTTTTCTTATGTTTGTAAATATTTTTTTATTTTCTGTAACTTAGTTCTTTTTTATTTTTTGTACTTTAGCTAGTTTATTTAATTGTATTTATTTGTAGCAATTGTGTTTAATTTATTTATTGATAGTGTTGTGTTAGGTTAATTGTAGGTAATTGTAGGTAGTTTATTTAATTATTTTATTGATAGGGTAGTGTTAGGTTTAATTATAACTTAGGTTAGGATTTATTTTACAGGTAAATTTGTTATTATTTTAACTAGGTAACTATTAAATAGTTCTTAACTATTTAATAGCTATTGTACCTGGTTAAAATAATTACAAAGTTGCCTGTAAAATAAATATTAATCCTAAAATAGCTATAATATAATTATAATTTATATTGTAGCTATATTAGGATTTATTTTACAGGTAAGTATTTAGCTTTAAATAGGAATAAGTTATTTAATAAGAGTTAATTTATTTCGTTAGATAAAAATTATATTTAACTTAGGGGGGTGTTAGTGTTAGGGTTAGACTTAGCTTTAGGGGTTAATCCATTTATTAGAATAGCGGTGAGCTCCGATCGGAAGTTTAGGGGTTAATAATTGAAGGTAGGTGTCGGCGATGTTAGGGAGGGCAGATTAGGGGTTAATACTATTTATGATAGGGTTAGTGAGGCGGATTAGGGGTTAATAACTTTATTATAGTAGCGCTCAGGTCCGCTCGGCAGATTAGGGGTTAATAAGTGTAGGCAGGTGTCGGCGACGTTGAGGGGGGCAGATTAGGGGTTAATAAATATAATATAGGGGTCGGCGGTGTTAGGGGCAGCAGATTAGGGGTACATAGGGATAACGTAGGTGGCGGCGATTTGCGGTCGGAAGATTAGGGGTTAATTATTGTAAGTAGCTGGCGGCGACGTTGTGGGGGGCAGGTTAGGGGTGAATAAATATAATATAGGGGTCGGCGGTGTTAGGGGCAGCAGATTAGGGGTACATAGGGATAACGTAGGTGGCGGCGATTTGCGGTCGGAAGATTAGGGGTTAATTATTGTAAGTAGCTGGCGGCGACGTTGTGGGGGGCAGGTTAGGGGTGAATAAATATAATACAGGGGTCGGCGGGGTTAGGGGCAGCAGATTAGGGGTACATAAATATAACGTAGGTGGCGGTCGGCAGATTAGGGGTTAAAAATTTAATCGAGTGGCGGCGGTGTGGGGGGAGCTCGGTTTAGGGGTACATAGGTAGTTTATGGGTGTTAGTGTACTTTAGGGTACAGTAGTTAAGAGCTTTATAAACCGGCGTTAGCCAGAAAGCTCTTAACTCCTGCTATTTTCAGGCGGCTGGAATCTTGTCGTTAGAGCTCTAACGCTCACTGCAGAAACGACTCTAAATACCAGCGTTAGAAAGATCCCATTGAAAAGATAGGCTACGCAAATGGCGTAGGGAGATCTGCGGTATGGAAAAGTCGCGGCTGAAAAGTGAGCGTTAGACCCTTTAATCACTGACTCCAAATACCAGCGGGCGCCCAAAACCAGCGTTAGGAGCCTCTAACGCTGGTTTTGACGGCTACCGCCGAACTCTAAATCTAGGCCTTAGGGTTTATTTTATAGGTAAGTATTTAGTTTTAAATAGGAATAATTTAGTTAATTAAAGTTATTTTATTTAGATTTTATTACAAGGACAGAGACGAATATTTTGCTTATAACTTTTCTTTACTGCTTAACAGCTTTTCAAAGTATAACATATAAACTGCCATCATTTAAAAGAAAAACATAAATAACATCCAATGAGAATAGGATAACATAGGACAGTATTTGAATGTCCAGTAAACAGTAATAGGTATAAATAGTCCAAGTAGACAGTTAAACATCCTCTCTTTTCTTTTGCTGCTCTGCAAGATAAGTATTTTTCATATAGCTCTCATTTATTGTTATTAAAATTTTGTTCCTTTCGTTTTCATTTACTCATATTATATATATTTACTTCTTTGTGTGTATTTTTATGATATTGCCTTTATATTTTACTGCCGTTTTTTACTTTCAGAATTACATTTATTTTTCCAATTGATTCATTATCATTACTTTCTTTTTCTATCTGTTTTTCAATTCGTTTTTTGTATTGCATAGTTTTATTTCGTTTTTACGCTAAGCCCGTTATTTCATTTCCTTATTGCTGTTATTCTCCTGCTCTTACTTCATATCGCTTTCCCCTCTGTCTGTTTTTCCGGCTCCGGCCGCCATTTTCTTTTGCTCTCTTCCTTCCTATGTCACGGGACTCATTTTCCCGCCCCCTTTCTATGTTATTCTCACAAACGATCTCCCGCCTTCTTCATTACCTCACTAGTTTCCGCCCTGACAGGACTTTGACAGTTTGCTTGATGTGATCTATACGATTAGCAACAATTGTTTCAATATTTGTTCTTTTTATTGTTTATAAATTACTCAATCGTTTAGCAATTTTAAAGGATATTTCTGTCTAATTTATTTAGTTTAAGTATTTAGTTTTGTTTATATTTTACATATTATATTTTAAAATATCTTTTGAAAATTATTTTAAAAATATTTATTCTATTATTTAATTGAACATGTCTCAAGATACTTCTCCATCTATAAATGAAACAAATTTAAGTAACATTATTCAATCTATGGAGAAATTTAAACAGCAAATGTCTGAACAGATGCAAAGTGTTATTGCTTCAGTTAACAGTTCTCAGCCTGCTGTTCATAAAAAGACATTTAAGAAAACAAAGCATTTAACTATACCTTTACCTAAAAAATCTAAAAAACAATTAAAGTCTGTTTTACGTCTGCCTGGGTCAGACAATAGAGATTCTGCATTACAAAAACATGATGATATTTCTACCTCAGAATCTGATTTTGAATCTGCTTCTCAATTTCAAAAAATTGTTGATTACAGAAAACATGTAGACTTAGGCCTAGATTTAGAGTTTGGCGTTAGCCATGAAAACCAGCGTTAGAGGCTCCTAACGCTGGTTTTAGGCTACCGCCGGTATTTGGAGTCACTCAAAAAAGGGTCTAACGCTCACTTTTCAGCCGCGACTTTTCCATACCGCAGATCCCCTTACGTAAATTGCGTATCCTATCTTTTCAATGGGATTTTTCTAACTCCAGAATTTAGAGTCGTGTCTGAAGTGAGCGTTAGAAATCTAACGACAAAACTTCAGCCGCAGGAAAAAAGTCAGTAGTTAAGAGCTTTCTGGGCTAACGCCGGTTTATAAAGCTCTTAACTACTGTACTCTAAAGTACACTAACACCCATAAACTACCTATGTACCCCTAAACCGAGGTCCCCCCACATCGCCGCAACTCGATTAAATTTTTTAACCCCTAATCTGCCGACCGCCAACTACGTTATCCTTATGTACCCCTAATCTGCTGCCCCTAACACCGCCGACCCCTATATTATATTTATTAACCCCTAATCTGCCCCCCACAACGTCGCCGCCAGCTACCTACACTTATTAACCCCTAATCTGCCGACCGCAAAGCGCCGCCACCTACGTTATCCTTATGTACCCCTAATCTGCTGCCCTTAACACCGCCGACCCCTATATTATATTTATTAACCCCTAATCTGCCCCCCTCAACGTCGCCTCCACCTGCCTACACTTATTAACCCCTAATCTGCCGACCGCACCGCTACTATAATAAAGTTATTAACCCCTAATCCGCCTCACTAACCCTATAATAAATAGTATTAACCCCTAATCTGCCCTCCCTAACATCGCCGACACCTAACTTCAATTATTAACCCCTAATCTGCCGACCGGAGCTCACCGCTATTCTAATAAATGTATTAAACCCTAAAGCTAAGTCTAACCCTAACACTAACACCCCCCTAAATTAAATATAATTTTAATCTAACGAAATTAATTAACTCTTATTAAATAAATTATTCCTATTTAAAGCTAAATACTTACCTGTAAAATAAATCCTAATATAGCTACAATATAAATTATAATTACATTGTAGCTATTTTAGGATTAATATTTATTTTACAGGCAACTTTGTAATTATTTTAACCAGGTACAATAGCTATTAAATAGTTAAGAACTATTTAATAGCTACCTAGTTAAAATAATTACAAAATTACCTGTAAAATAAATCCTAACCTAAGTTAGAATTAAACCTAACACTATACTATCATTAAATTAATTAAATAAAATACCTATAATTACCTACAATTAAACCTAACACTACACTATCAATACATTAATTAAATACAATATCTACAAATAACTACAATGAAATAAACTAACTAAAGTACAAAAAATAAAAAAGAACTAAGTTACAAAAAATAAAAAAATATTTACAAACATAAGAAAAATATTACAACAATTTTAAACTAATTACACCTACTCTAAGCCCCCTAATAAAATAACAAAGACCCCCAAAATAAAAAATGCCCTACCCTATTCTAAATTACTAAAGTTCAAAGCTCTTTTACCTTACCAGCCCTGAACAGGGCCCTTTGCGGGGCATGCCCCAAGAATTTCAGCTCTTTTGCCTGTAAAAAAAAACATACAATACCCCCCCACAACATTACAACCCACCACCCACATACCCCTAATCTAACCCAAACTCCCCTTAAATAAACCTAACACTAAGCCCCTGAAGATCATCCTACCTTGTCTTCACCTCACCAGGTATCACCGATCCGTCCTGGCTCCAAAATCTTCATCCAACCCAAGCGGGGGCTGGCGATCCATCATCCGGTGGCTGAAGAGGTCCAGAAGAGGCTCCAAAGTCTTCTTCCTATCCGGGAAGAAGAGGCGATCCGGACCGGCAACCATCTTGATCCAAGCGGCATCTTCTATCTTCATCCGATGACGACCGGCTCCATCCTGAAGACCTCCACCGCGGACCCATCTTCTTCCGGCGACGTCCAACTGAAGAATGACGGTTCCTTTAAGGGACGTCATCCAAGATGGCGTCCCTCGAATTCCGATTGGCTGATAGGATTCTATCAGCCAATCGGAATTAAGGTAGGAATATTCTGATTGGCTGATGGAATCAGCCAATCAGAATCAAGTTCAATCCTATTGGCTGATCCAATCAGCCAATCAGATTGAGCTCGCATTCTATTGGCTGATCGGAACAGCCAATAGAATGCAAGCTCAATCTGATTGGATCAGCCAATCGGATTGAACTTGATTCTGATTGGCTGATTCCATCAGCCAATCAGAATCAAGTTCAATCCGATTGGCTGATCCAATCAGCCAATCAGATTGAGCTCAAATTCTATTGGCTGATCGGTTGTCGCCGGAAGAAGATGGGTCCGCGGTGGAGGTCTTCAGGATGGAGCCGGTCGTCATCGGATGAAGATAGAAGATGCCGCTTGGATCAAGATGGTTGCCGGTCCGGATCACCTCTTCTTCCCGGATAGGATGAAGACTTTGGAGCCTCTTCTGGACGTCTTCAGCCACCGGATGATGGATCGCCAGCCCCCGCTTGGGTTGGATGAAGATTTTGGAGCCAGGACGGATCGGTGATACCTGGTGAGGTGAAGACAAAGTAGGATGATCTTCAGGGGCTTAGTGTTAGGTTTATTTAAGGGGGGTTTGGGTTAGATTAGGGGTATGTGGGTGGTGGGTTGTAATGTTGGGGGGGTGTATTGTATGTTTTTTTTTACAGGCAAAAGAGCTAAACTTCTTGGGGCATGCCCCGCAAAGGGCCCTATTCAGGGCTGGTAAGGTAAAAGAGCTTTGAACTTTAGTAATTTAGAATAGGGTAGGGCATTTTTTATTTTGGGGGTCTTTGTTATTTTATTAGGGGGCTTAGAGTAGGTGTAATTAGTTTAAAATTGTTGAAATATTTTTCTTATGTTTGTAAATATTTTTTTATTTTTTGTAACTTAGTTCTTTTTTATTTTTTGTACTTTAGTTAGTTTATTTCATTGTAGTTATTTGTAGGAATTGTATTTAATTTATTTATTGATAGTTTAGTGTTAGGTTTAATTGTAGGTAATTGTAGGTATTTTAAGGTAAATAAATATTAATCCTAAAATAGCTATAATATAATTATAATTTATATTGTAGCTATATTAGGATTTATTTTACAGGTAAGTATTTAGCTTTAAATAGGAATAATTTATTTAATAAGAGATAATTAATTTTGTTAGATGTAAATTATATTTAATTTAGGGGGGTGTTAGTGTTAGAGTTAGACTTAGCTTTAGGGGTTAATACATTTATTAGAATAGCGGTGAGCTCCAGTCGGCAGATTAGGGGTTAATAATTGAAGTTAGGTGTCGGCGATGTTAGGGAGGGCAGATTAGGGGTTAATACTATTTATTATAGGGTTAGTGAGGCGGATTAGGGGTTAATAACTTTATTATAGTAGCGCTCAGGTCCGCTCGGCAGATTAGGGGTTAATAAGTGTAGGCAGGTGGAGGCGACGTTGTGGGGGGCAGATTAGGGGTTAATAAATATAATATAGGGGTCGGCGATGTTAGGGCAGCAGATTAGGGGTACATAGGGATAATGTAAGTAGCGGCGGTTTACGGAGCGGCAGATTAGGGGTTAATAATAATATGCAGGGGTCAGCGATAGCGGGGGCAGCAGATTAGGGGTTAATAAGTGTAAGGTTAGGGGTGTTTAGACTCGGGGTACATGTTAGAGTGTTAGGTGCAGACGTAGGAAGTGTTTCCGCATAGCAAACAATGGGGCTGCGTTAGGAGCTGAACGCGGCTTTTTTGCAGGGTTTTTTCAGCTCAAACAGCCCCATTGTTTTCTACGGGGGAATCGTGCACGAGCACGTTTTTGAGGCTGGCCGCTTGCGTAAGCAACTCTGGTATCGAGAGTTGAAGCTGCGTTAAATATGCTCTACGCTCCTTTTTTGGAGCCTAACGCAGCCTTTATGTGGACTCTCAATACCAGAGTTATTTTTATGGTGCGGCCAGAAAAAAGCCGGCGTTAGCTTTTCGGGTCGTTACCGACAAAACTCCAAATCTAGCCGTTTGTTTCTAAAACTGAGTCAAATGACTCCTATGATTTTTCTGATGAAGAATTCAAAAATGATAATAATGATGATAATAATTTTACAGATAATATTGATTCTTCTTCTGAAGAAGAATCTAAAAAGAAAAAGAGAAAAATTTCTAATTCTCCTAAACCTAAACTCATTGATAATAAAGGAGATTTATTTACTGATCCTGATGAACTCCAACATCCTAGATCCTCCCAATGGAGACCATCTAAACGTGTTGCGAAGTTTCTAGATTATTATATCAGGAAACCATTATCTAAGAAAACAAAATCTACTCTGAAGGCAGAATGCCCTAGGCCTGACCTTCCTCATAATACTCATTTAACACCTGAAATTGATGTAAATTTATTAAAATTTATTGGTTCTAAAGATTTTAATTTGAGAAAAGGTCCTGACCGTTATTTAAAAGCATGCCAAGATAAACTACTTGATGTTCTAGGACCTGTAACTAAATTGTTTGAAATCTCTGAAGAGGCTATTTCTGTAGACTCACAAGTTGACCCTTACATTTTAAGAGAATGGATTCAGAGAGTTGTTTATTTATTAGGTGACGCTAACACGTCTTTAGCCTCACAACGTAGACGCATTGTTTTAAGACGTATTGACCCTAAAATTTCTGACTTCGCCTTAACTGAGATGGGCCCTAAAGCTAATGGGTTACTTTTTGGTGACGCCGGACTGAAAGAACTGGGTCATTATGTTAATAGTTTTAATTCTCTTAACAAAATTAAAATGAGTACTAGGAAAAAATTTTATCCTCAGCAAAATAGAATTTTTGACAGGGCTGGGAAAGGCAGGGGCCGCTTTCCCAGCCGTACCCCAGCAATCTCCCGGTCCTATTTTCAAAACATGCCCTCTCCAGCAACTTCCCATTCATATTTCTTCCCATCAAGGAACAGACAATGGGCAAATCAGAACTTCAGAAACAGATCATCCCGCAGACCTTTCTCAGGTAAGTTCTCACATCTCTCTACTCACTCCTTTTTCCCAAAAAAGAATAGGAGGAAGATTAGCCCTTTTTATTCAAAATTGGCACCTTATTACTTCAGACCCTTGGGTTCTACAGACAATTACAGTTCTTCATTTAAATTTCACTTCCCCTCCGATTCAAACATTTCTTCCAAATCCAATAAAAGTTTCCCAATTAGATTTGTCCCTTTTGAATCTAGAACTACAAGATCTATTAGAAAAGGAAGCAATAGAAAAAGTTCCTTTCCCTTCAAACTCCTTCATCAGCAATATGTTTCTGGTGAAGAAGAAAGAAGGATCTTTTCGACCTGTAATAAATTTAAGAGATTTAAATTGTTTTCTAGAATACAATCACTTCAAAATGGAGGGTATTCATCTTCTCAGAGATTGTCTTCTAGATTTCGATTGGTTGGTTCGCCTAGATTTAAAAGATGCTTATCTAACCATTCCTATTCATCCAGACTTCAGAAATTATCTTCGCTTCCTTTGGAAAGATTGTGTTTGGCAGTTTTCTTGCCTCCCTTTTGGTCTTTCTTCAGCTCCTTGGGCTTTTACGAAAGTTTTAAAACCAGTTGTAGCTTGGTTGAGAACAAGGGGTGTTCGTCTAATTATTTATTTAGACGATATCCTTTTACTCCACCTAGATTATTCACAACTTCTAGATCATTTACACCTCACTATTTCTCTCCTTCAGAACTTAGGTTTTATCATAAATTTCAAAAAATCTGTTCTTATTCCTTCCCAGAATCTTATTTTCTTAGGTTTTCATATCAATACTCAATCTGCTACATTGAGTCTTCCTTTAGAGAAAATAAAGAAAATAAAGAAAGAAATTATGTATCTTCTCAAAAGAGATCTCTTTCCCATTCGCTTTCTTGCTCGAATTATAGGACTTTTGTCGGCTTCAATTCAAGCTATTTTCCCAGCTCCTCTTCATTACAGAGCTCTTCAAAGATTGAAGATTCAATATCTTCGTCAAGGTTTCTCCTATTTCCACAAGATCTCTTTGTCAGAGGAATCCAGAATAGAATTACAATGGTGGCTTGCAAACATAAAAGCATGGAATGGCAAAGCAATTTTCGGGAAATCTCCAGACATTATTCTGGAATCGGATGCAAGCAAATCAGGTTGGGGTGCAAGATGCGGCCCTCATATTACAGGAGGAAAATGGTCTTGGCCAGAGAAGAATCTTCATATCAATTGTCTAGAACTTTTAGCAGGCTCTTTTGCAGTTCAAAGTTTTGTAAAAAACAATCAACCAATTTCAATTCTCCTTCGGATGGACAATATTTCAGCAGTCAAATATGTCAATCGTTTAGGAGGTACAACTTCAAAGATTTTATCCAATCTTACCAAGGATTTTATTCATCTATGTCTTTCTCAAAATATTTTTCTGCAAGCAGAATATTTACCAGGTCTCAACAATCAGGCTGCAGATTGGGGTTCTCGATATTTATCGGATGCCAGCGACTGGAAATTGAACAGAAATATTTTTCTTATTTTACAATCTCTGAGAGGTCCTTTTTCTATAGATCTTTTTGCCTCTCTGAATTTTCAAATTCTTCCCTTTTTCAGTTGGAGACCAGATCCCAAAGCTTTAGCAACAGACGCCTTCCTGCAACACCAGTCAAAGGAGCTTATGCATTTCCACCTTTTTCGATGATTCCTCGAACAATCTCATTTGTGAAAAGGAATCTATTATCTCTCCTTCTAATAACTCCTTGGTGGCCAACCCAATCTTGGTTCCCTTCTCTTCTGGAGATGTCTTTCCTTCCTCCAATATTAATTCCTCTTCAACAAGACCTCCTCACAAATCCCATAGGAGAGTTTAACAATCTAATTCTTCTAGGTTCCCTTCAACTTATTGCTTGGAGCATTTCAGGGGATCCTGGTCCTCCGATGGTCTTTCGTCAGGAGCTAAACTCCTCCTTCAAGAGTCTTGGGCACCAGGAACCAAAAAATGTTATCTTTCCTCCTGGTCTAAATGGTCTAGCTGGTGCAATATCAGGAGTCTGGATCCCTTTTCAGCCCCTTTAAATGAAATCATTAATTATCTCACTTCTTTATTTGAGGCTGGTTTGGCTTACAGATCAATTAATGTTGCACGTTCTGCTATTTCTGCTGGACATGAACTTCTTCATAATACTCCTATAGGTCAACATGTTACTATATGTAAACTTCTGAAGGCTATTAGAGTTAAAAAAACCTCCAGTACCAAGATACAAATATTTTTGGGATGTAGACTTAGTTATAAACCTTTTTAAATCTTGGCCTGATAACTCTGATTTATCATTAAAACAACTTACATGTAAATTAGCTACATTATTATGTCTTTTATCATGTAAAAGAATTTCAGATGTTAGAGCTATAGATTATGATGCAAAGATGTTTTCTCCTCATGGTGTCATTTTCTCCTTGTCTAGACGTACTAAAACTTTATCTTCTTCTATATTTTACCCTTATTTCTATGAACAGGCTAAACTTTGTGTTGTATCTTGTTTAAAAATCTATGAATCTAAAACTATTTCTCTTCGAAATTCTTCTTCTAGTCAACTTTTGATTTCTTTTTCTCTTCCTCACTCTCCTGTTTCTTCTACTACTATTAGTAGGTGGGTTAAATGGATTATGATGCAAGCTGGTGTGGATACATTTTTTACTTCTCATTCAGTTAGAGGAGCCTCAGCTTCTAAAGCTTTCTCAAAATCTGCTTCTTTACAAGATATTTTGAATGCAGCAGATTGGTCCTCTGATTCTGTTTTTCGTCAATTTTATTTTAAACCTATTTCTTCTATTCCACACCACCTGGTATCTTAATTTTTTGTTTGCTTTAAACTAGCAAAATGTGAAGTCTCTGTCCTTGTAATAAAATTCCGATTATCCTAATATTATGACGGAATAATCTAGATTTTATTAAAGAGACAGAGACGAATATTTTCCCACCTCTTTCATTGTTTATTATTATTCCCTCCCTATATATTTTATATTTATTATTTAATCATTTTTATATATATTTTCAGCTCCACCATCTTCAACTCCAGGAATTTAAGAGAGAAGACTCTATAAATTTCTCTTCGGATTTTCTGAATTCACCAATTCCAAAGTTGTCTTCAAGATCAAGTTTGACTAACCCGTTCATTCCACGAGGGATTCGTTTGGCCTTGTCATTGTTGTATTTTTTCAGCATGTGTTGCATTTTTTCAGAATTTTGTTTCTTCCTTCTTCCAATCATTTTCTTCTTCATCACATCAAACAGAAAAGAGGATGTTTAACTGTCTACTTGGACTATTTATACCTATTACTGTTTACTGGACATTCAAATACTGTCCTATGTTATCCTATTCTCATTGGATGTTATTTATGTTTTTCTTTTAAATGATGGCAGTTTATATGTTATACTTTGAAAAGCTGTTAAGCAGTAAAGAAAAGTTATAAGCAAAATATTTGTCTCTGTCTCTTTAATAAAATCTAGATTATTCCGTCATAATATTAGGATAATCGGAATTATTTTAAATTATATTTAAGTTAGGGGGGTGTTAGGGTTAGACTTAGGTTTAGGGGTTAATATATTTATTATAGTGGCAGCGACGTTGGCGCCGGCAAATTAGGTGTTAATAAATATAATTTAGGGTTCGGCGATGTTGGGGGCATCAGATTAGGGGTTCATAAGTATAATGTAGGTGGCGGCGGTGTCCGGAGCGGCAGATTAGGGGTTAATATTATAATGTAGGTGTCAGCGATGTCGGGGGCGGCAGATTAGGGGTTAATAAGTGTAAGATTAGGGGGTGTTTAGACTCAGGGTTCATGATTGGGTGTTAGGTGTATACATAAAATGTATTTTCCCCATAGGAATCAATGGGGCTGCGTTAGGAGCTGAACGCTGCTTTTTTTTTTTCAGCCGAATCTGCCCCATTGATTCCAATGGGGAAATCGTGCACAAGCACGTTCAACCAGCTCACCGCTACCGTAAGCAACGCTGGTATTGAGGTGAGATGTGGAGCAAAATTTTGCTCTTCGCTCGCTTTTCTGCGGCTAACGCTGGGTTTGTAAAATCCCGTAATACCAGCATTGTCTGTAGGTGAGCGGTGAGCTGAAACTGCTTGTTAGCCCCGCAAGCCTTACTGACAAAAACTCGTAATCTAGCCATGTGGAAGGGATAAAGGACGATGATCTACTAGTGACAATGGGCGTGAGGAGCCTATACACTGTTATTCCACACTCTGGTGGTTTGGCGGCTGTTGAGTTAGAATTAGCCCAATTCCCTTTTATAGGTCCACCCATCACTTTTATTTTGAATATCTTGGAAAAATGCCTAAAACTGAACTACTTCCGATTTGAGAACACTTTTTACCAACAGCTCATGGGGACAGCTATGGGGTCAAATGTGGCCCTATCCTATGCTAATCTTTTTATGTTGCATTATGAGTGTGACATCATGGATGTATATAACCATGGATCTGTTAAATGCTACAAAAGGTACATTGATGATGTCTTCTTCGTATGGCATGGACCTGAAGAATCACTTACTGATTGGGTGGTACAACTCAACAATCAAGAGTCACTAATCAAATTTGAACTTAAATATGATAAGGATCATATTGATTTTCTGGACTTAAGGATTTATAAGAAACAGGGTAAACTCTTCACAACCCTATATACCAAGACAACCAACAGAATTTTTTTACTGGAAGTCTCAAGTAACCATCCTCTGCATACCCATAAGGTGATAATAAAATCACAAATGATTAGGGTGAGGAGGAACAACACCAAAATAGCAAACCAGGACCTTCAGCTGGACATAATGACCAACAAATTTCTGCAACAAGGCTAAAAAATTTGCCTCAATGAGGTCAGACAGGAGATTACAACTCAAAATGGACGACAAGATACCCAACTCAAGGATAAAAGGAAGGCCAGGATGGTTTTCACTACCACCTATAATAAAGGCAAGAAGTCACTAGCTGATAACATCAGAAACAGATGGGAGATCCTTGGATCAGATACAACACTCCTGTTTGGTCAGATGGACCCCCCAGTTATGGGCTACAAGTGTGTAAGAAGTTTGAGAGACAGACTGATGTTCACTGACCCACAGCATTGTTACAAGAAACAACAATGGCTCAAGACCAAAAAGACAGGCTGCTATAGATGTACGGGTTGTACCAGCTGCAATGGTATGATCCTCTGTAAGATCTTCCGGAACCCTCACACAACTCAGAAATACTCCATAAAGCACTTTATCACATGTACCACAAGTCATGTGATCTATTTACTCAGCTGCTGCTGTGGACAATATTACGTTGGTAAGACCAGCAACAATGCACGGTTGCGGATGGCGAATCACCGTTCCGCAATTCGGAGTGCAATTGACAAGAGTTTCTGACCAACATAAGGTTACGGATTTATGGTTTATCCTGATTGACCATGTCCCCCCCCTAAAATGGGGAGGGGACCGTGACAGAACACTTCTCCAAATGGAAGCACGATGGATAAACCGTCTGGGTACCCTACATCCAGGAGGCCTGAATATGTCTAATGATTGGCAATGCTTCCTTTAAACACTGGAGGATGGTTTGATTCCACACAAGGAGGGTGTTGCCACAACAGCAAAGGCTATGGAGTAGAGTACCCAACTGAAAAGTTGAACCACTCTACTGATGTCTGTGATACAACATTGACATTTACCACTAAATTGAGGAATTATTCACTGGGATTCTAACCATTTATACCCTGTGACAACTACTGATTAAAGTGTTGATCCCAGACCTTGATTGCCACTTGTAACAGGGGACCAATGATAATGAGCTACTTGAGGTCCTACTGTATGAGTTATTTTATACTCGGACACATGGTCTGAAATGCTTATGATAATGATAACTGGCTAAGGTTCTAATTATGAATATGTCTATAATGTATGACACATGACATAGAATGCACACTGTGTGTTTATTGTTATAGACTTGAGGTCGCCACTATGGTGTATTCTTCATATGTCATTTTATATTCTGTTTTTTTATGTTTTTTTGTTTTTGTTTTTTTGTTTAAACCCTTCTCGAGTGCCACATAGGGGCATAGCTGACACAGATTCTCTTGATATATCATAGTTGATGTCTTATTGATTATAACTCCTTATTTTGACTTCCCAGGAGTTAGTCAGTACCCAGATACTTCTCTGCTATATTTTTCGGCTGTATAGATATGCCTATGGAATTAGAGAGCCTTGGAAGCCCAAACAATTAATTGACTTCTAGTTACTTCATAGCCCTGGGGTTGTACACCACTGAATGTAGATTGTTCACACAATATCCCCATTGATGTTATTTTGTGACAGCCCCATATTTACTATGCCGGTCTAATCTGCTATGAAATGCTGCTATTATATTAGTGCGCAGATTTTAGGATTAAGTAACTATGTGGATGGATGTATCTACTTAGTGACCCGTTTTAATAGATGCAGGGATGCACTAGATTAACCAGATATTTTTAAGAGACAGCGTGCACCACACAGTTAGCCGTCCATGTCAGCATAGTATGCAAATTAGCCATGTGGACTTACTTGGAGTCACGCAGACGTTGGATCTGTTACACCCGCACCTGGTTTAACGTGCAAACACAAGGGGTTGCCTAGTGACATACAGGTGCATAGCACACCGTCTCAGGTACGGAGCTGGGTAATATTAGGATGCTGGATTGTTTGTATGAACACATTTGAGTGATATGCATACACTGGTATATTTTAATCACTATATCTTTCTGCTTTATAACATGGATTTCACTACTGTTATGTATTTTATTTATATCATTTTGAGATGAGGATGCACTTGTTAGATATATTTTTATATGTATTCATACTTATTTTTTTAAAAGTGTGTGTTATATCAATTACCTGACAATCAAGGTGTTGCCAGGACAACACAGTTTTGGCTTAATTTTCTGTAATTGTTTGATGGGTGGGGCTTAGCACATTTAAATTGCACTTTGTTCAAATGCAAAATTGTCTGATCTGAGGAAGGGGTCTGTGAACCCCGAAACGTTACTACAATAAATAATTAATTCTGTATCTAAATCCAGTGAGTGCAGTCCTTGATTGAAAAAGACTCCATATATACTATATATATATATATATATATATATATATATATATATATATATATATATATATATATATATATATATATAAAATTATTTTTGTAAAATATATATCTATACCTATATATCTATATGAATAATTAAAGGTATAGATATAAACAGATATATATATATATTTAAAAATACAAAGAACATTTTCTTCTATGGGAATAACATTAGAATATAAAATATTTACATTATAACACAGTAAAACATAATAAAAATATTAAAATTGAATTGAGAGCAGGTAGCATGTAAACAAAAAATCTGTTAGCCTGCCACTTGTAAGCTTGCCCTTAATCTGGCTGAAGACATTTTTTTATGTTGCATAAATTTAAAAAATAACTTTAATGCCCCTTTTATTGCATAACTCCCATGTTCCATTACTTTGATTATCAAAAATGTATTGTTTTATTTTTAATTTACTTTAAAAACATTTAAACCTATATGTAGGTAGTATAAGGTTTCCTTTTATAAATTTAACAATTGTGCATGTTAGAATGGTGGTTATAATACAAGATATTTTTGAATAGATGAAAAAGTTATTTCTGTATTACAAATGTGTCTGTTTTATTTGCTAGACTATTTTCGTTGTGTACTTAAATGAAATCACACATGAATGCTGATCATTTCTTTAAATGATCTTGACCTTTTGGTTCGCATGTCTGATTGGTGAAACCTTACAATATGTGAATCAGAGCAAAAGATTACTAATATTGGAATGTTGTGCAGAAAGGTCACTTAAAGACCTCTAAAATACTAAGATATTACAGCTGTAAATAAAGAGGTAACATTTTAATGGAAGCTACAAATATGTGTAAAAACACCTTAAAGACTAACCATTATAAACATCAGGCATTTTTTTGTTTTGTTTATGTTTTCTTTTTATTTTCAATATAAAACAAAATGTGAACAAGCATAGAGATTGACAGTTTACAGTCGTAACTCAACAGTGAAGTCAAGAGAGAGATCATAAATTAAGCTAGACATGTCACTTCTTATGACATGAGGTAATGTCTTTTTTGTGAGGATGTACCATAGTCCAATGTTCAATAATTTCTTCATCGTGTGCTAAGGTATTGGAGTCCCTGGGATTGAGATGAGTTAGAGTTTAGAAAATGTGGAGGAACCCCTGTTGTCTCAAAGGTAGGACTAATGGTTTCCTTGCCCTAGTGGGGTATTGGAATGAAAACCTCCTGTCAGACTGTTCCACAGATATATATCAATATGAGCGGACTGTATCTCAAAGGTAGATTTAACACAAATTAATAAGAGAAAGCAAAGAGAGAGAGAGCAAAGAGTATAGGAAGGAAGGAGAAAAGGAGAAGTATAGAGGTAGAGATAGTAGGGCGCTAGGGTTGTAACTGGGTGGAATTTATGTGGTAGCGAATTTGAAAGATTCCCATAAAAAGAGCATGTCTTGGTATAAGGAGATTTGGCCTAATTTTAGGTAGTATAGTCTTTCCAGGAGAAGGTTCTTGTGAACTAGTGTTATCCAATCTTGGATGCAGGGTGTCAGTGTAGATTTCCATTTTTTAGGGATTAGCTGGTTTGCAGCGTTTAGCATTATTTGAAAAAGGTGCTTTCTTATTTTGCAATTGATGGCAGGGGGTTGGCATAATAAAACTAGATCTGAGGAGTTAACTATGTTTGTGCTTAAAATTCTATTGATGTTTTCAAAAATTTGTGACCAGAAAGGTTTTATAAGATCGCAATCCCACCAAATATGAGTGATGTGCCCTTCTTGGGTGCAGCCTCTCCAGCAAGATGATGGTGCGTTTTTGTAGATAGATTTCAACCTTGCTGGTGTCAAGTACCATCTCATCATTAGTTTAATATTGGTCTCTTTAGCTTGAGCTGAATGTGCTGAATGTGTTAGGGTGTCGAATCTACGTGCCCAGAGTTTAGGGGTGGTGTACGCCCCCAGCTCTGCGTCCCATCTTTTTGTGTAAGAAGGAAGATGCAGGAAAGTGTCATGTAAAATTAATTTATGTAGTTTAGAGATTGTGCCATGAATAACTTCTGTTGATTGACACATTTGTTCAAAGGGGGTGAGTGGTCGTGTTAAGTCTTTCAAATATTTGTGTGTGACTACATAATGCCTAACTTGGTGAAGTCGAAACCAAGAAGATAAAAATGGGTGGTTTAAAGTAGCTAATTGGGTGTTTGTTTTTAGGCTATGGGTCTCATCTGTTAAGAGAAATATAGGGAGGGATTTGATCGAGTGAGGGAGTTGGGGGAAGGATTGATTAAGACCCAGTGGGAATTCTGGGTTGTGTAGAATTGTAGTGAGAGGAGAATACCTAGAAGATATTTTGTTTGGTGATTTGTTGGTTCGTCTCCAATCAGACCACGTTTCGTTTGTTATGGAGGAGGAAGAGATAATGTACTTGTTGAAATACTCAGGGTTCCAACACACCTCGTCTAATTTACGTGATAGTGATAGGCTATTCTCTAATTGTACCCAATTTTTGGGGTTAGGGCCCCCTAGCTTACACCAGTCGGAAATTCTCTGCAGAGAGATAGCGACTTTATAAGAACAAAGGTGGGGGACGCCCAGACCTCCCTCTTTGGGAAGTTTATATAGCGTACTTTTATTAATTCTAGGAGGCTTGCATTTCCAAATATAATCATTTATAATTTTTTGCAGAATGTCTAGATCCTTTTGAATGCCAGGTATGGGGATTGTTTGGAGGATATATAAGACTTTTGGTAGAAGAGTCATTTTTGTGGCATGTATTCTACCCAGCCATGAGATATTTTTGGGGAGCCAAGCTGAGGTAAGGGTCTGAAATTCTGAGATTAGGCTACCATAGTTTTGCATGCGGAGATCAGTTATGTTGGGGGTGATGTGGATACCTAGGTACTTCAAATATTTTATTTGTGGTTTTAAGGGGCATGTCAATTTCAGTTCATCTAGGGATTGGTTGGTAAGATTTATAGGTAGATATTCAGATTTTGTCACGTTAACCAGGAAGTTAGAGACAGTCCCATAGAGTTCTAGCTCTGAGATAGAAGTTCTGAGAGAGGGGAGAGGGTTTGTGAGAGTTAGGAGAATATCATCCGCGAAAATCGCTAGTTTGTGGGTTTGTTTGCCAATTTCTATCCCGTGGATCTGGTTATTGTGTCTTATTTTAGTAGCCAGGGGCTCTAGGGCTAAGATAAATAGGAGTGGGGAAAGTGGGCATCCCTGTCTAGATCCGTTTCTGATTTCAAAGGGGTCAGAAAGCGTGCCGTTGATTCTGATTTGAGCTGTCGGGTTGGTATACAAGGCAAAAAATTTTTGAATGAAAGAGTCTGGGAAGTTATATCGTCTCAAGGTTTCTTGGGGAAAGGTCCAGTCAAGTCTGTCAAATGCCTTTTCGGCGTCAGTCGATAGGAAAACAGTCGAGGTTTTGTTTTGCGAGATAAACTCTAAGAGATTAAGGACTTTAACAGTGTTATCTTTAGCCTCTCTATGGGGCACAAAACCTACTTGGTCCTGATGAATTATTAACGGTAGGATGCTATTAAGTCGGGAGGCTAGGATCTTGGCGTAGAGTTTTAGGTCTATATTGAGTAAGGAGATTGGTCTATAGTTGGCTGGAGAGTCGGGAGTTTTACCTGGTTTGGTAATAACAGAGATATTGGCCTGTAGCATGTTGTCGGGGAAAGGACGAGAGTCAGAGATATAGTTAAATAAGTCTGTTAAATGAGGAATTAAAAGATTTGCAAATGTTTTATAATAAGAACCCGTGAAGCCATCCGGGCCGGGGGCTTTATTTTGTTTTAGCTGCTGTATTGCGTCTTTTACCTCTGAGGTGAGGATGGGTTTTTCCAGAAATTCACTTTGTTCGGGAGTCAGTTGTGTGATCGGGATATTTTCAAGGTATTGATGGCATAATTGGCTGTGGTTTTGGATGTCTCTATTAGGATATAGATTATAAAGTTTATGGTAAAATGTTTTGAACTCATTCGCTATAGAGTGGGTGTCTTCTAGATATGTTTTCTGTTGTTGTTTTTTTAAGGCTTTTGCAAGATATTTCCCTGGTTTGTTGCCCTCTCTGTAGAAGTGTTGTTGGAGATATAGTAATTGTCTTTGTGATTTGATGTGAAGGATGGTATTTAGTTTGTCTCTCTTTACTTTGAGTTCCTCTAGAACTGCACCATCTAGGGGGTTGATCTTGTGGGCGTAGTCTAGATTAGATATCTCGGAATATAGGCGTTCTATTTCTATTCTGCTTTTCATTTTGATTTGCGCTTTTGCTTTGATAAATTCTCCCCTAATAGTGCATTTATGGGCTTCCCAAATGGTTGCCACCTTCACATCTGGTGTAGTGTTGAGTGCAAAGTAATCTTTTATATATTTTGTGAAAAGCTTGGTCTGGGACAGGTCCAATAAGATGGAGTCATCAAGTCTCCACTGGAAGGCCTTAAATGGGGCTGATGGCCATCGGATATTACACGAGACTAAGGAGTGGTCTGACCAGGAGGTGTGTTTTATCTGCGAATTTATTTCTGGAGTGAGAGAGTAGCAAGTGGTCCACAAAAATGTAATCTAATCTAGAATAACTGCGTTTGGGGTGGGAGAAAAAGGTGTAATCATGTTTTTGGGGATTAAAATATCTCCAAACGTCATGTAAGCCTAGGGTCTTGAGTTTCCGCCAAATCTTAGATAGATTTGGGATTTTGGACCTAGATTCTGGATTTGAACAATCCACCGTGGGGTCGAGGGGAAAATTGAAGTCCCCCGCGACAATAAGAGAACCTTTCACTTCTTTCATAACTATGTCTGAGATCGAATTTACAAACTTGTCTTGTCTGGAGTTAGGGGCATATGCGTTAACTAGAGTTACTGGTTTACTATATAATAAGCCTTTTAGGCAGACATATCTACCTTCTTTATCCGAGATACATTGTGTTTTAGTAAAAGGTAAGGATTTGTGGAGTAGGATACTGACTCCGTTGACTTTCTTATTAGGATGTGTGCTGTGAAAATGCTGCGGGTACTGCGGGGAAAAGTATTTGGGAACATTTTTAGCTTTAAAGTGTGTCTCCTGGAGCATCAGTATGTGCCCACCTTTTTTCTGAAGGTCATTAATGGCCATTCTCCTTTTTTGGGGGCAATTTAATCCTTTAGCATTTTGTGTAAAGATAATTAACTCATGTGGTGAATGGTTACCCATAGAGGAAATATGAGAGGACAAGCGTTATCTGGTTAGATGTCAGAGGGTCTGTGAAATTGGCCAGTGTGCGCGCCCCCTGTAAAGAGCAAGAGAGGGGAAAGGTAAAGAGAATATAGGAAGGAGGAAATAGAAATATACGGCTAGATTTAGAGTTTTGTCGGTAAGGACCCGCGTAGCTAATGCCGGCTTTTTTCTGGCCGCACCATAAAAATAACTCTGGTATTGAGAGTCTACATAAAGGCTGCGTTAGGCTCCAAAAAAGGAGCGTAGAGCATTTTTAACGCAGCTTCAACTCTCGATACCAGAGTTGCTTACGCAAGCGGCCAGCCTAAAAAACGTGCTCGTGCACGATTCCCCCATAGAAAACAATGGGGCTGTTTGAGCTGAAAAAAAACCTAACACCTGCAAAAAAGCCGCGTTCAGCTCCTAACGCAGCCCCATTGTTTGCTATGCGGAAACACTTCCTACGTCTGCACCTAACACTCTAACATGTACCCCGAGTCTAAACACCCCTAACCTTACACTTATTAACCCCTAATCTGCCGCCCCCGCTATCGCTGACCCCTGCATATTATTATTAACCCCTAATCTGCCACTCCGTAAACCGCCGCTACTTACATTATCCCTATGTACCCCTAATCTGCTGCCCTAACATCGCCGACCCCTATATTATATTTATTAACCCCTAATCTGCCCCCCACAACGTCGCCTCCACCTGCCTACACTTATTAACCCCTAATCTGCCGAGGTACAATAGCTATTAAATAGTTAAGAACTATTTAATAGTTACCTAGTTAAAATAATTACAAAATTACCTGTAAAATAAATCCTAACCTAAGTTACAATTAAACCTAACACTATACTATCATTAAATTAATTAAATAAAATACCTATAATTACCTACAATTAAACCTAACACTACACTATCAATACATTAATTAAATACAATATCTACAAATAACTACAATGAAATAAACTAACTAAAGTACAAAAAATAAAAAAGAACTAAGTTACAAAAAATAAAAAAATATTTACAAACATAAGAAAAATATTACAACAATTTTAAACTAATTACACCTACTCTAAGCCCCCTAATAAAATAACAAAGACCCCCCAAAAAAAAAATGCCCTACCCTATTCTAAATTACTAAAGTTCAAAGCTCTTTTACCTTACCAGCCCTGAACAGGGCCCTTTGCGGGGCATGCCCCAAGAAGTTCAGCTCTTTTGCCTGTAAAAAAAAACATACAATACCTCCCCCCCAACATTACAACCCACAACCCACCCCTTAAATAAACCTAACACTAAGCCCCTGAAGATCATCCTACCTTGTCTTCACCTCACCAGGTATCACGATCCGTCCTGGCTCCAAAATCTTCATCCAACCCAAGCAGGGGCTGGCGATCCATCATCCGGTGGCTGAACAGGTCCAGAAGAGGCTCCAAAGTCTTCATCCTATCCGGGAAGAAGAGGCGATCCGGACCGGTAACCATCTTGATCCAAGCGGCATCTTCTATCTTCATCCGATGACGACCGGCTCCATCTTGAAGACCTCCACCGCGGACCCATCTTCTTCCGGCGACGTCCAACTGAAGAATGACGGTTCCTTTAAGGGACGTCATCCAAGATGGCGTCCCTCGAATTCCGATTGGCTGATAGGATTCTATCAGCCAATCGGAATTAAGGTAGGAATATTCCGATTGGCTGATGGAATCAGCCAATCAGAATCAATTTCAATCCGATTGGCTGATCCAATCAGCCAATCAGATTGAGCTCGCATTCTATTGGCTGTTCCGATCAGCCAATAGAATGCGAGCTCAATCTGATTGGCTGATTGGATCAGCCAATCGGATTGAACTTGATTCTGATTGGCTGATTCCATCAGCCAATCAGAATATTCCTACCTTAATTCCGATTGGCTGATAGAATCCTATCAGCCAATCGGAATTCGAGGGACGCCATCTTGGATGACGTCCCTTAAAGGAACCGTCATTCTTCAGTTGGACGTCGCCGGAAGAAGATGGGTCCGCGGTGGAGGTCTTCAGGATGGAGCCGGTCGTCATCGGATGAAGATAGAAGATGCCGCTTGGATCAAGATGGTTGCCGGTCCGGATCGCCTCTTCTTCCCGGATAGGATGAAGACTTTGGAGCCTCTTCTGGACCTCTTCAGCCACCGGATGATGGATCGCCAGCCCCCGCTTGGGTTGGATGAAGATTTTGGAGCCAGGACGGATCGGTGATACCTGGTGAGGTGAAGACAAGGTAGGATGATCTTCAGGGGCTTAGTGTTAGGTTTATTTAAGGGGGGTTTGGGTTAGATTAGGGGTATGTGGGTGGTGGGTTGTAATGTTGGGGGGGGTATTGTATGTTTTTTTTTACAGGCAAAAGAGCTGAATTCTTTGGGGCATGCCCCGCAAAGGGCCCTGTTCAGGGCTGGTAAGGTAAAAGAGCTTTGAACTTTAGTAATTTAGAATAGGGTAGGGCATTTTTTATTTTGGGGGTCTTTGTTATTTTATTAGGGGGCTTAGAGTAGGTGTAATTAGTTTAAAATTGTTGTAATATTTTTCCTATGTTTGTAAATATTTTTTTATTTTTTGTAACTTAGTTCTTTTTTATTTTTTGTACTTAGTTAGTTTATTTCATTGTAGTTATTTGTAGATATTGTATTTAATGTATTGATAGTGTAGTGTTAGGTTTAATTGTAGGTAATTGTAGGTATTTAATTTAATTAATTTAATGATAGTATAGTGTTAGGTTTAATTGTAACTTAGGTTAGGATTTATTTTACAGGTAATTTTGTAATTATTTTAACTAGGTAACTATTAAATAGTTCTTAACTATTTAATAGCTATTGTACATGGTTAAAATAATTACAAAGTTGCCTGTAAAATAAATATTAATCCTAAAATAGCTATAATATAATTATAATTTATATTGTAGCTATATTAGGATTTATTTTACAGGTAAGTATTTAGCTTTAAATAGGAATAATTTATTTAATAAGAGATAATTAATTTCGTTAGATGTAAATTATATTTAACTTAGGGGGGTGTTAGTGTTAGGGTTAGACTTAGCTTTAGGGGTTAATACATTTATTAGAATAGCGGTGAGCTCCGGTCGGCAGATTAGGGGTTAATAATTGAAGTTAGGTGTCGGCGATGTTAGGGAGGGCAGATTAGGGGTTAATACTATTTATTATAGGGTTAGTGAGGCGGATTAGGGGTTAATAACTTTATTATAGTAGCGGTGCGGTCCGCTCGGCAGATTAGGGGTTAATAAGTGTAGGCAGGTGGAGGCGACGTTGAGGGGGGCAGATTAGGGGTTAATAAATATAATATAGGGGTCGTCGATGTTAGGGCAGCAGATTAGGGGTACATAGGGATAATGTAGCTGGCGGCACTTTGCGGTCGGCAGATTAGGGGTTAATAATTGTAGGTAGCTGGCGGCGACGTTGTGGGGGGCAGATTAAGGGTTAATAAATATAATATAGGGGTCGGCGGTGTTAGGGGCAGCAGATTAGGGGTACATAAGGATAACGTAGGTGGCGGTCGGCAGATTAGGGGTTAAAAAAATTAATCGAGTGGCGGCGATGTGGGGGGACCTCGGTTTAGGGGTACATAGGTAGTTTATGGGTGTTAGTGTACTTTAGAGTACAGTAGTTAAGAGCTTTATAAACCGGCGTTAGCCCAGAAAGCTCTTAACTACTGACTTTTTTCCTGCGGCTGGAGTTTTGTCGTTAGAGTTCTAACGCTCACTTCAAACACGACTCTAAATACCGGAGTTAGAAAAATCCCATTGAAAAGATAGGATACGCAATTGACGTAAGGGGATCTGCGGTATGGAAAAGTCGCGGCTGAAAAGTGAGCGTTAGACCCTATTTTGAGTGACTCCAAATACCGGAGGTAGCCTAAAACTAGCATTAGGAGCCTCTAACGCTGGTTTTCATGGCTAACGCCAAACTCCAAATCTAGGCCATAGAGAGGAAAGAAAGTAGTAGACAAAATACAATTTTTACTATCAATACATAAAACATTCCTAAATTTAAAGGAGAAAATCTCCCAACTGAATGAGAACAATTAGACAGTGTGAGTTGTTAACAGTCAGCAATCTGCAGACACCCAACATAACAATATATTAACGGTAAATAAATAACAAAAACATTTTGTGGCAATAAATGAAAAACACAAGCCAGGCTTACCCCGGGATGAAACATTAACAAAGCGGAGGGGTAAAAGAATAGTTGTGTGTTAGGAGCGCCTAGTGAAAGGCTAGGTCTAATAAGGGTATGAACTAAAAGTGGCGTTAGGTATACCAGCACAACGAGCCCAAATGGATAAAATTTACAAGTTTAATATAGCATTTAAATTAACAAATTTATTAAAGCAATTGCTTGGTGTCTACAGATGATAACAGGTTAAAAAAGCATAAAAGTATATGGATCCATATTACTTCATATATAAACAATTAAAAACAACCAATGGTGATCTAATATATGATAAAATCAATTTGAAAAAGGTTAGAAAAATACAGAAATAATACAGTAAAAACAGCAATGGGGAAGGGGTCGTGTGACCTAGGATAAAAACATATGTGTGAAAATACTAAATGGTAAAAAAACAAAATGGTGAAAAACAAGATCGGGAAACCCAATATTTTGGGATAAAGGAAAATATAATCTAGGGGGTAGTGGTGTTGAGTCAGTCAGGATGTCTTCGTGATCCAATTGAGTAGGAATCCTTTGAAAAATAGTGTGGTGTTAAGCCTGATAATAGTGTGTGAGTCTCCTCGTGAGAATCCAAAAGTATCCAAGAGATGAGTAAAGTCAATAATTATATCAAAAAATCAAAAAATATCAAGATAAAAAAAAATCAAAAAATCGAAAATCAAAAATCAAAAATTATATCAAAAGTTATATAAAAAATTTCCAGTGGTAATGATAATGTCCAATATTAAAAAAACCAATGCAACCAGTGTCATAAATCAAACTGTGAAAGGCTGAGAAAATGAAAATCCATGTGACCAATTTCTTAAAAATACTTGATGTAAAAAACAAATGATATAAAATTATATAAAAATATAAGACGATCCAATCCCTGTGAAAAAAGAAAAATGCAACATAGAGCAGTATTGTTTAAAATACGTTTACACAAGTAGAAATAAAACTCACCATATATGCCAACGCGTTTCGGCCCACCAATAGGGCCTTTATCAAGACTCATATACCACTATATAAAGCGGAGGGGTAACCCCACCAGGTGAAGTAAGCATCTAATGTGATGGGTGAAGAAGTAGGTATCTACCACATTATGTTAAAGTCAGCCTTTATCACCTCTGGGAGACAGCTGGGGTGCTATGAGTTTTTGTGCTCTTCTTTGACAAACTGGTAACCATTCCTTCCTTTGCGGGAGCGGAAGGGGTCCCGAGGTGCTGCGGTCTTTGCTGTGAGCACGGGGGTTTTCATCTAGCTGTGGTGGTTGTATGTCCAATTCTTTACAAATAGGTAGGATGTCATCTACCCCGGAGCAAATCAGACGCCTGCCCTTCCAAAGTATTATCAAATGGAAGGGAAAACCCCATCTGTATGGAATAGTTCTTTTTCTCAGCAACGTGGTTAATGGTTTGAGGTCTCTACGTTTGGACAGTGTTCTTTGGGATAGATCTGCAAATAACTGTATCTCCACGTTGTCACTGAGATGTTCAGGCGGAAGCAGTGGATGCGCTGACACTTCCTTGGTGTTATCATCCTGCTTACATTTTTTGGTGGGTTTTAGAGTAGGGTTGGGTGTGTGGGTGGTGGGTTTTAATGTTGGGGGGGGTATTGTATTTTTTTTTACAGGTAAAAGAGCTGATTACTTTGGGGCAATGCCCCGCAAAAAGCCCTTTTAAAGGCTATTTGTAATTTAGTATAGGGTAGGGATTTTTATTATTTTGGGGGGATTTTTTATTTTATTAGGGGGATTAGATTAGGTGTAATTAGTTTTAAAAAATTGTAATTATTTTATTATTTTCTGTAATTTAGTGTTTTTTCCCCGTAATTTAGATAATTGTATTTAATTGTATTTAATTGTAGTTAGTTTAGGGAATTAATTTAATTATAGTGTAGTGTTAGGTGTAATTGTAACTTAGGTATATTTTTATTTTACAGGTAAATTTGTCTTTATTTTAGCTAGGTAGCTATTAAATAGTTAATAACTATTTAATAACTATTCTACCTAGTTAAAATAAATACAAAGTTGCCTGTAAAATCTAAATAAACCCTAAGCTAGCTACAATGTAACTATTAGTTATATTGTAGCTATCTTAGGGTTTATTTTATAGGTAAGTATTTAGTTTTAAATAGGAATAATTTAGTTAATTAAAGTTATTTTATTTAGATTTTATTACAAGGACAGAGACGAATATTTTGCTTATAACTTTTCTTTACTGCTTAACAGCTTTTCAAAGTATAACATATAAACTGCCATCATTTAAAAGAAAAACATAAATAACATCCAATGAGAATAGGATAACATAGGACAGTATTTGAATGTCCAGTAAACAGTAATAGGTATAAATAGTCCAAGTAGACAGTTAAACATCCTCTCTTTTCTTTTGCTGCTCTGCAAGATAAGTATTTTTCATATATCTCTCATTTATTGTTATTAAAATTTTGTTCCTTTCGTTTTCATTTACTCATATTATATATATTTACTTCTTTGTGTGTATTTTTATGATATTGCCTTTATATTTTACTGCCGTTTTTTACTTTCAGAATTACATTTATTTTTCCAATTGATTCATTATCATTACTTTCTTTTTCTATCAGTTTGCTTGATGTGATCTATACGATTAGCAACAATTGTTTCAATATTTGTTCTTTTGATTGTTTATAAATTACTCAATCGTTTAGCAATTTTAAAGGATATTTCTGTCTAATTTATTTAGTTTAAGTATTTAGTTTTGTTTATATTTTACATATTATATTTTAAAATATCTTTTGAAAATTATTTTAAAAATATTTATTCTATTATTTAATTGAACATGTCTCAAGATACTTCTCCATCTATAAATGAAACAAATTTAAGTAACATTATTCAATCTATGGAGAAATTTAAACAGCAAATGTCTGAACAGATGCAAAGTGTTATTGCTTCAGTTAACAGTTCTCAGCCTGCTGTTCATAAAAAGACATCTAAGAAAACAAAGCATTTAACTATACCTTTACCTAAAAAATCTAAAAAACAATTAAAGTCTGTTTTACGTCTGCCTGGTTCAGACAATAGAGATTCTGCATTACAAAAACATGATGATATTTCTACCTCAGAATCTGATTTTGAATCTGCTTCTCAATTTCAAAAAATTGTTGATTACAGAAAACATGTAGACTTAGGCCTAGATTTAGAGTTTGGCGTTAGCCGTGAAAACCAGCGTTAGAGGCTCCTAACGCTGGTTTTAGGCTACCGCCGGTATTTGGAGTCACTCAAAAAAGGGTCTAACGCTCACTTTTCAGCCGCGACTTTTCCATACCGCAGATCCCCTTACGTAAATTGCGTATCCTATCTTTTCAATGGGATTTTTCTAACTCCGGTATTTAGAGTCGTGTCTGAAGTGAGCGTTAGAAATCTAACGACAAAACTCCAGCTGCAGGAAAAAAGTCAGTAGTTAAGAGCTTTCTGGGCTAACGCCGGTTTATAAAGCTCTTAACTACTGTACTCTAAAGTACACTAACACCCATAAACTACCTATGTACCCCTAAACCGAGGTCCCCCCACATCGCCGCAACTCGATTAAATTTTTTAACCCCTAATCTGCCGACCGCCAACTACGTTATCCTTATGTACCCCTAATCTGCTGCCCCTAACACTGCCGACCCCTATATTATATTTATTAACCCCTAATCTGCCCCCCACAACGTCGCCGCCAGCTACCTACACTTATTAACCCCTAATCTGCCGACTGCAAAGCGCCGCCACCTACGTTATCCTTATGTACCCCTAATCTGCTGCCCTTAACACCGCCGACCCCTATATTATATTTATTAACCCCCAATCTGCCCCCCTCAATGTCGCCTCCACCTGCCTACACTTATTAACCCCTAATCTGCCGAGCGGACCGCACCGCTACTATAATAAAGTTATTAACCCCTAATCCGCCTCACTAACCCTATAATAAATAGTATTAACCCCTAATCTGCCCTCCCTAACATCGCCGACACCTAACTTCAATTATTAACCCCTAATCTGCCGACCGGAGCTCACCGCTATTCTAATAAATGTATTAACCCCTAAAGCTAAGTCTAACCCTAACACTAACACCCCCCTAAATTAAATATAATTTTAATCTAACGAAATTAATTAACTCTTATTAAATAAATTATTCCTATTTAAAGCTAAATACTTACCTGTAAAATAAATCCTAATATAGCTACAATATAAATTATAATTACATTGTAGCTATTTTAGGATTAATATTTATTTTACAGGCAACTTTGTAATTATTTTAACCAGGTACAATAGCTATTAAATAGTTAAGAACTATTTAATAGCTACCTAGTTAAAATAATTACAAAATTACCTGTAAAATAAATCCTAACCTAAGTTACAATTAAACCTAACACTATACTATCATTAAATTAATTAAATAAAATACCTATAATTACCTACAATTAAACCTAACACTACACTATCAATACATTAATTAAATACAATATCTACAAATAACTACAATGAAATAAAATAACTAAAGTACAAAAAATAAAAAAGAACTAAGTTACAAAAAATAAAAAAATATTTACAAACATAAGAAAAATATTACAACAATTTTAAACTAATTACACCTACTCTAAGCCCCCTAATAAAATAACAAAGACCCCCAAAATAAAAAATGCCCTACCCTATTCTAAATTACTAAAGTTCAAAGCTCTTTTACCTTACCAGCCCTGAACAGGGCCCTTTGCGGGGCATGCCCCAAGAAGTTCAGCTCTTTTGCCTGTAAAAAAAAACATACAATACCCCCCCCAACATTACAACCCACCACCCACATACCCCTAATCTAACCCAAACCCCCCTTAAATAAACCTAACACTAAGCCCCTGAAGATCATCCTACCTTGTCTTCACCTCACCAGGTATCACCGATCCGACCTAGCTCCAAAATCTTCATCCAACCCAAGCGGGGGCTGGCGATCCATCATCCGGTGGCTGAAGAGGTCCAGAAGAGGCTCCAAAGTCTTCTTCCTATCCGGGAAGAAGAGGCGATCCGGGCCGGCAACCATCTTGATCCAAGCGGCATCTTCTATCTTCATCCGATGACGACCGGCTCCATCCTGACGACCTCCACCGCGGACCCATCTTCTTCCGGCGACGTCCAACTGAAGAATGACGGTTCCTTTAAGGGACGTCATCCAAGATGGCATCCCTCGAATTCCGATTGGCTGATAGGATTCTATCAGCCAATCGGAATTAAGGTAGGAATATTCTGATTGGCTGATGGAATCAGCCAATCAGAATCAAGTTCAATCCGATTGGCTGATCCAATCAGCCAATCAGATTGAGCTCGCATTCTATTGGCTGATCGGTTGTCGCCGGAAGAAGATGGGTCCGCGGTGGAGGTCTTCAGGATGGAGCCGGTCGTCATCGGATGAAGATAGAAGATGCCGCTTGGATCAAGATGGTTGCCGGTCCGGATCGCCTCTTCTTCCCGGATAGGATGAAGACTTTGGAGCCTCTTCTGGACCTCTTCAGCCACCGGATGATGGATCGCCAGCCCCTGCTTGGGTTGGATGAAGATTTTGGAGCCAGGACGGATCGGTGATACCTGGTGAGGTGAAGACAAAGTAGGATGATCTTCAGGGGCTTAGTGTTAGGTTTATTTAAGGGGGGTTTGGGTTAGATTAGGGGTATGTGGGTGGTGGGTTGTAATGTTGGGGGGGGTATTGTATGTTTTTTTTTACAGGCAAAAGAGCTAAACTTCTTGGGGCATGCCCCGCAAAGGGCCCTATTCAGGGCTGGTAAGGTAAAAGAGCTTTGAACTTTAGTAATTTAGAATAGGGTAGGGCATTTTTTATTTTGGGGGTCTTTGTTATTTTATTAGGGGGCTTAGAGTAGGTGTAATTAGTTTAAAATTGTTGTAATATTTTTCATATGTTTGTAAATATTTTTTTATTTTTTGTAACTTAGTTCTTTTTTATTTTTTGTACTTTAGTTAGTTTATTTCATTGTAGTTATTTGTAGGAATTGTATTTAATTTATTTATTGATAGTTTAGTGTTAGGTTTAATTGTAGGTAATTGTAGGTATTTTATTTAATTAATTTAATGATAGTATAGTGTTAGGTTTAATTGTAACTTAGGTTAGGATTTATTTTACAGGTAATTTTGTAATTATTTTAACTAGGTAACTATTAAATAGTTCTTAACTATTTAATAGCTATTGTACATGGTTAAAATAATTACAAAGTTGCCTGTAAAATAAATATTAATCCTAAAATAGCTATAATATAATTATAATTTATATTGTAGCTATATTAGGATTTATTTTACAGGTAAGTATTTAGCTTTAAATAGGAATAATTTATTTAATAAGAGATAATTAATTTCGTTAAATGTAAATTATATTTAACTTAGGGGTGTGTTAGTGTTAGGGTTAGACTTAGCTTTAGGGGTTAATACATTTATTAGAATAGCGGTGAGCTCCAGTCGGCAGATTAGGGGTTAATAATTGAAGTTAGGTGTCGGCGATGTTAGGGAGGGCAGATTAGGGGTTAATACTATTTATTATAGGGTTAGTGAGGCGGATTAGGGGTTAATAACTTTATTATAGAAGCGCTCAGGTCCGCTCGGCAGATTAGGGGTTAATAAGTGTAGGCAGGTGGAGGCGACGTTGTGGGGGGCAGATTAGGGGTTAATAAATATAATATAGGGGTCGGCGATGTTAGGGCAGCAGATTAGGGGTACATAGGGATAATGTAAGTAGCGGCGGTTTACGGAGCGGCAGATTAGGGGTTAATAATAATATGCAGGGGTCAGCGATAGCAGGGGCGGCAGATTAGGGGTTAATAAGTGTAAGGTTAGGGGTGTTTAGACTCGGGGTACATGTTAGAGTGTTAGGTGCAGACGTAGGAAGTGTTTCCGCATAGCAAACAATGGGGCTGCGTTAGGAGCTGAACGCGGCTTTTTTGCAGGGTTTTTTCAGCTCAAACAGCCCCATTGTTTTCTATGGGGGAATCGTGAACGAGCACGTTTTTGATTCTGGCCGCTTGCGTAAGCAACTCTGGTATCGAGAGTTGAAGCTGCGTTAAATATGCTCTACGCTCCTTTTTTGGAGCCTAACGCAGCCTTTATGTGGACTCTCAATACCAGAGTTATTTTTATGGTGCGGCCAGAAAAAAGCCGGCGTTAGCTTTTCGGGTCGTTACCGACAAAACTCCAAATCTAGCCGTTTGTTTCTACAACTGAGTCAAATGACTCCTATGATTTTTCTGATGAAGAATTCAAAAATGATAATAATGATGATAATAATTTTACAGATAATATTGATTCTTCTTCTGAAGAAGAATCTAAAAAGAAAAAGAGAAAAATTTCTAATTCTCCTAAACCTAAACTCATTGATAATAAAGGAGATTTATTTACTGATCCTGATGAACTCCAACATCCTAGATCCTCCCAATGGAGACCATCTAAACGTGTTGCGAAGTTTCTAGATTATTATATCAGGAAACCATTATCTAAGAAAACAAAATCTACTCTGAAGGCAGAATGCCCTAGGCCTGACCTTCCTCATAATACTCATTTAACACCTGAAATTGATGTAAATTTATTAAAATTTATTGGTTCTAAAGATTTTAATTTGAGAAAAGGTCCTGACCGTTATTTAAAAGCATGCCAAGATAAACTACTTGATGTTCTAGGACCTGTAACTAAATTGTTTGAAATCTCTGAAGAGGCTATTTCTGTAGACTCACAAGTTGACCCTTACATTTTAAGAGAATGGATTCAGAGAGTTGTTTATTTATTAGGTGACGCTAACACGTCTTTAGCCTCACAACGTAGACGCATTGTTTTAAGACGTATTGACCCTAAAATTTCTGACTTCGCCTTAACTGAGATGGGCCCTAAAGCTAATGGGTTACTTTTTGGTGACGCCGGACTGAAAGAACTGGGTCATTATGTTAATAGTTTTAATTCTCTTAACAAAATTAAAATGAGTACTAGGAAAAAAAATTATCCTCAGCAAAATAGAATTTTTGACAGGGCTGGGAAAGGCAGGGGCCGCTTTCCCAGCCGTACCCCAGCAATCTCCCGGTCCTATTTTCAAAACATGCCCTCTCCAGCAACTTCCCATTCATATTTCTTCCCATCAAGGAACAGACAATGGGCAAATCAGAACTTCAGAAACAGATCATCCCGCAGACCTTTCTCAGGTAAGTTCTCACATCTCTCTACTCACTCCTTTTTCCCAAAAAAGAATAGGAGGAAGATTAGCCCTTTTTATTCAAAATTGGCACCTTATTACTTCAGACCCTTGGGTTCTACAGACAATTACAGTTCTTCATTTAAATTTCACTTCCCCTCCGATTCAAACATTTCTTCCAAATCCAATAAAAGTTTCCCAATTAGATTTGTCCCTTTTGAATCTAGAACTACAAGATCTATTAGAAAAGGAAGCAATAGAAAAAGTTCCTTTCCCTTCAAACTCCTTCATCAGCAATATGTTTCTGGTGAAGAAGAAAGAAGGATCTTTTCGACCTGTAATAAATTTAAGAGATTTAAATTGTTTTCTAGAATACAATCACTTCAAAATGGAGGGTATTCATCTTCTCAGAGATTGTCTTCTAGATTTCGATTGGTTGGTTCGCCTAGATTTAAAAGATGCTTATCTAACCATTCCTATTCATCCAGACTTCAGAAATTATCTTCGCTTCCTTTGGAAAGATTGTGTTTGGCAGTTTTCTTGTCTCCCTTTTGGTCTTTCTTCAGCTCCTTGGGCTTTTACGAAAGTTTTAAAACCAGTTGTAGCTTGGTTGAGAACAAGGGGTGTTCGTCTAATTATTTATTTAGACGATATCCTTTTACTCCACCAAGATTATTCACAACTTCTAGATCATTTACACCTCACTATTTCTCTCCTTCAGAACTTAGGTTTTATCATAAATTTCAAAAAATCTGTTCTTATTCCTTCCCAGAATCTTATTTTCTTAGGTTTTCATATCAATACTCAATCTGCTACAATGAGTCTTCCTTTAGAGAAAATAAAGAAAATAAAGAAAGAAATTATGTATCTTCTCAAAAGAGATCTCTTTCCCATTCGCTTTCTTGCTCGAATTATAGGACTTTTGTCGGCTTCAATTCAAGCTATTTTCCCAGCTCCTCTTCATTACAGAGCTCTTCAAAGATTGAAGATTCAATATCTTCGTCAAGGTTTCTCCTATTTCCACAAGATCTCTTTGTCAGAGGAAGCCAGAATAGAATTACAATGGTGGCTTGCAAACATAGAAGCATGGAATGGCAAAGCAATTTTCGGGAAATCTCCAGACATTATTCTGGAATCGGATGCAAGCAAATCAGGTTGGGGTGCAAGATGCGGCCCTCATATTACAGGAGGAAAATGGTCTTGGCCAGAGAAGAATCTTCATATCAATTGTCTAGAACTTTTAGCAGGCTCTTTTGCAGTTCAAAGTTTTGTAAAAAACAATCAACCAATTTCAATTCTCCTTCGGATGGACAATATTTCAGCAGTCAAATATGTCAATCGTTTAGGAGGTACAACTTCAAAGATTTTATCCAATCTTACCAAGGATTTTATTCATCTATGTCTTTCTCAAAATATTTTTCTGCAAGCAGAATATTTACCAGGTCTCAACAATCAGGCTGCAGATTGGGGTTCTCGATATTTATCGGATGCCAGCGACTGGAAATTGAACAGAAATATTTTTCTTATTTTACAATCTCTGAGAGGTCCTTTTTCTATAGATCTTTTTGCCTCTCGTCTGAATTTTCAAATTCTTCCCTTTTTCAGTTGGAGACCAGATCCCAAAGCTTTAGCAACAGACGCCTTCCTGCAACACCAGTCAAAGGAGCTTATGCATTTCCACCTTTTTCGATGATTCCTCGAACAATCTCATTTGTGAAAAGGAATCTATTATCTCTCCTTCTAATAACTCCTTGGTGGCCAACCCAATCTTGGTTCCCTTCTCTTCTGGAGATGTCTTTCCTTCCTCCAATATTAATTCCTCTTCAACAAGACCTCCTCACAAATCCCATAGGAGAGTTTCACGATCTAATTCTTCTAGGTTCCCTTCAACTTATTGCTTGGAGCATTTCAGGGGATCCTGGTCCTCCGATGGTCTTTCGTCAGGAGCTAAACTCCTCCTTCAAGAGACTTGGGCACCAGGAACCAAAAAATGTTATCTTTCCTCCTGGTCTAAATGGTCTAGCTGGTGCAATATCAGGAGTCTGGATCCCTTTTCAGCCCCTTTAAATGAAATCATTAATTATCTCACTTCTTTATTTGAGGCTGGTTTGGCTTACAGATCAATTAATGTTGCACGTTCTGCTATTTCAGCTGGACATGAAGTTCTTCATAATACTCCTATAGGTCAACATGTTACTATATGTAAACTTCTGAAGGCTATTAGAGTTAAAAAACCTCCAGTACCAAGATACAAATATTTTTGGGATGTAGACTTAGTTATAAACCTTTTTAAATCTTGGCCTGATAACTCTGATTTATCATTAAAACAACTTACATGTACATTAGCTACATTATTATGTCTTTTATCATGTAAAAGAATTTCAGATGTTAGAGCTATAGATTATGATGCAAAGATGTTTTCTCCTCATGGTGTCATTTTCTCCTTGTCTAGACGTACTAAAACTTTATCTTCTTCTATATTTTACCCTTATTTCTATGAACAGGCTAAACTTTGTGTTGTATCTTGTTTAAAAATCTATGAATCTAAAACTATTTCTCTTCGAAATTCTTCTTCTAGTCAACTTTTGATTTCTTTTTCTCTTCCTCACTCTCCTGTTTCTTCTACTACTATTAGTAGGTGGGTTAAATGGATTATGATGCAAGCTGGTGTGGATACATTTTTTACTTCTCATTCAGTTAGAGGAGCCTCAGCTTCTAAAGCTTTCTCAAAATCTGCTTCTTTACAAGATATTTTGAATGCAGCAGATTGGTCCTCTGATTCTGTTTTTCGTCAATTTTATTTTAAACCTATTTCTTCTATTCCACACCACCTGGTATCTTAATTTTTTGTTTGCTTTAAACTAGCAAAATGTGAAGTCTCTGTCCTTGTAATAAAATTCCGATTATCCTAATATTATGACGGAATAATCTAGATTTTATTAAAGAGACAGAGACGAATATTTTCCCACCTCTTTCATTGTTTATTATTATTCCCTCCCTATATATTTTATATTTATTATTTAATCATTTTTATATATATTTTCAGCTCCACCATCTTCAACTCCAGGAATTTAAGAGAGAAGACTCTATAAATTTCTCTTCGGATTTTCTGAATTCACCAATTCCAAAGTTGTCTTCAAGATCAAGTTTGACTAACCCGTTCATTCCACGAGGGATTCGTTTGGCCTTGTCATTGTTGTATTTTTTCAGCATGTGTTGCATTTTTTCAGAATTTTGTTTCTTCCTTCTTCCAATCATTTTCTTCTTCATCACATCAAACAGAAAAGAGGATGTTTAACTGTCTACTTGGACTATTTATACCTATTACTGTTTACTGGACATTCAAATACTGTCCTATGTTATCCTATTCTCATTGGATGTTATTTATGTTTTTCTTTTAAATGATGGCAGTTTATATGTTATACTTTGAAAAGCTGTTAAGCAGTAAAGAAAAGTTATAAGCAAAATATTTGTCTCTGTCTCTTTAATAAAATCTAGATTATTCCGTCATAATATTAGGATAATCGGAATTATTTTAAATTATATTTAAGTTAGGGGGGTGTTAGGGTTAGACTTAGGTTTAGGGGTTAATATATTTATTATAGTGGCAGCGACGTTGGCGCCGGCAAATTAGGTGTTAATAAATATAATTTAGGGTTCGGCGATGTTGGGGGCATCAGATTAGGGGTTCATAAGTATAATGTAGGTGGTGGCGGTGTCCGGAGCGGCAGATTAGGGGTTAATATTATAATGTAGGTGTCAGCGATGTCGGGGGCGGCAGATTAGGGGTTAATAAGTGTAAGATTAGGGGGTGTTTAGACTCGGGGTTCATGATTGGGTGTTAGGTGTATACATAAAATGTATTTTCCCCATAGGAATCAATGGGGCTGCGTTAGGAGCTGAACGCTGCTTTTTTTTTTCCAGCCGAATCTGCCCCATTGATTCCTATGGGGAAATCGTGCACAAGCACGTTCAACCAGCTCACCACTACCGTAAGCAACGCTGGTATTGAGGTGAGATGTGGAGCAAAATTTTGCTCTTCGCTCACTTTTCTGCGGCTAACGCTGGGCTTGTAAAATCCCGTAATACCAGCATTGTCTGTAGGTGAGCGGTGAGCTGAAACTGCTTGTTAGCCCCGCAAGCCTTACTGACAAAAACTCGTAATCTAGCCGTGTGGAAGGGATAAAGGACGATGATCTACTAGTGACAATGGGCGTGAGGAGCCTATACACTGTTATTCCACACTCTGGTGGTTTGGCGGCTGTTGAGTTAGCATTAGCCCAATTCCCTTTTATAGGTCCACCCATCACTTTTATTTTGAATATCTTGGAAAAATGCCTAAAACTGAACTACTTCCGATTTGAGAACACTTTTTACCAACAGCTCATGGGGACAGCTATGGGGTCAAATGTGGCCCTATCCTATGCTAATCTTTTTATGTTGCATTATGAGTGTGACATCATGGATGTATATAACCATGGATCCGTTAAATGCTACAAAAGGTACATTGATGATGTCTTCTTCGTATGGCATGGACCTGAAGAATCACTTACTGATTGGGTGGTACAACTCAACAATCAAGAGTCACTAATCAAATTTGAACTTAAATATAATAAGGATCATATTGATTTTCTGGACTTAAGGATTTATAAGAAACAGGGTAAACTCTTCACAACCCTATATACCAAGACAACCAACAGAAATTTTTTACTGGAAGTCTCAAGTAACCATCCTCTGCATACCCATAAGGTGATAATAAAATCACAAATGATTAGGGTGAGGAGGAACAACACCAAAATAGCAAACCAGGAACTTCAGCTGGACATAATGACCAACAAATTTCTGCAACAAGGCTAAAAAATTTGCCTCAAAAAGACAGGCTGCTATAGATGTACGGGTTGTACCAGCTGCAATGGTATGATCCCCTGTAAGATCTTCCGGAACCCTCACACAACTCAGAAATACTCCATAAAGCACTTTATCACATGTACCACAAGTCATGTGATCTATTTACTCAGCTGCTGCTGTGGACAATATTACGTTGGTAAGACCAGCAACAATGCACGGTTGCGGATGGCGAATCACCGTTCTGCAATTTGGAGTGCAATTGACAAGAGTTTCTGACCAACCTGTAGCAAGACATTTTTTACATGACAAACATAAGGTTACGGATTTATGGTTTATCCTGATTGACCATGTCCCCCCCCTAAAACGGGGAGGGGACCGTGACAGAACACTTCTCCAAATGGAAGCACGATGGATAAACCGTCTGGGTACCCTACATCCAGGAGGCCTGAATATGTCGAATGATTGGCAATGCTTCCTTTAAACACTGGAGGATGGTTTGATTCCACACAAGGAGGGTGTTGCCACAACAGCAAAGGCTATGGAGTAGAGTACCCAACTGAAAAGTTGAACCACTCTACTGATGTCTGTGATACAACATTGACATTTACCACTAAATTGAGGAATTATTCACTGGGATTCTAACCATTTATACCCTGTGACAACTACTGATTAAAGTGTTGATCCCAGACCTTGATTGCCACTTGTAACAGGGGACCAATGATAATGAGCTACTTGAGGTCCTACTGTATGAGTTATTTTATACTCGGACACATGGTCTGAAATGCTTATGATAATGATAACTGGCTAAGGTTCTAATTATGAATATGTCTATAATGTATGACACATGACATAGAATGCACACTGTGTGTTTATTGTTATAGACTTGAGGTCGCCACTATGGTGTATTCTTCATATGTCATTTTATATTCTGTTTTTTTATGTTTTTTTGTTTTTGTTTTTTTGTTTAAACCCTTCTCGAGTACCACATAGGAGCATAGCTGACACAGATTCTCTTGATATATCATAGTTGATGTCTTATTGATTATAACTCCTTATTTTGACTTCCCAGGAGTTAGTCAGTACCCAGATACTTCTCTGCTATATTTTTCGGCTGTACAGGGAGTGCAGAATTATTAGGCAAATGAGTATTTTGACCACATCATCCTCTTTATGCATGTTGTCTTACTCCAAGCTGTATAGGCTCGAAAGCCTACTACCAATTAAGCATATTAGGTGATGTGCATCTCTGTAATGAGAAGGGGTGTGGTCTAATGACATCAACACCCTATATCAGGTGTGCATAATTATTAGGCAACTTCCTTTCCTTTGGCAAAATGGGTCAAAAGAAGGACTTGACAGGCTCAGAAAAGTCAAAAATAGTGAGATATCTTGCAGAGGGATGCAGCACTCTTAAAATTGCAAAGCTTCTGAAGCGTGATCATCGAACAGTCAAGTGTTTCATTCAAAATAGTCAACAGGGTCGCAAGAAGCGTGTGGAAAAACCAAGGTGCAAAATAACTGCCCATGAACTGAGAAAAGTCAAGCGTGCAGCTGCCAAGATGCCACTTGCCACCAGTTTGGCCATATTTCAGAGCTGCAACATCACTGGAGTGCCCAAAAGCACAAGGTGTGCAATACTCAGAGACATGGCCAAGGTAAGAAAGGCTGAAAGACGACCACCACTGAACAAGACACACAAGCTGAAACGTCAAGACTGGGCCAAGAAATATCTCAAGACTGATTTTTCTAAGGTTTTATGGACTGATGAAATGAGAGTGAGTCTTGATGGGCCAGATGGATGGGCCCGTGGCTGGATTGGTAAAGGGCAGAGAGCTCCAGTCCGACTCAGACGCCAGCAAGGTGGAGGTGGAGTACTGGTTTGGGCTGGTATCATCAAAGATGAGCTTGTGGGGCCTTTTCGGGTTGAGGATGGATTCAAGCTCAACTCCCAGTCCTACTGCCAGTTTCTGGAAGACACCTTCTTCAAGCAGTGGTACAGGAAGAAGTCTGCATCCTTCAAGAAAAACATGATTTTCATGCAGGACAATGCTCCATCACACGCGTCCAAGTACTCCACAGTGTGGCTGGCAAGAAAGGGTATAAAAGAAGAAAATCTAATGACATGGCCTCCTTGTTCACCTGATCTGAACCCCATTGAGAACCTGTGGTCCATCATCAAATGTGAGATTTACAAGGAGGGAAAACAGTACACCTCTCTGAACAGCTGTGGTTGCTGCTGCACGCAATGTTGATGGTGAACAGATAAAAACACTGACAGAATCCATGGATGGCAGGCTTTTGAGTGTCCTTGCAAAGAAAGGTGGCTATATTGGTCACTGATTTATTTTTGTTTTGTTTTTGAATGTCAGAAATGTATATTTGTGAATGTTGAGATGTTATATTGGTTTCACTGGTAAAAATAAATAATTGAAATGGGTATATATTTGTTTTTTGTTAAGTTGCCTAATAATTATGCACAGTAATAGTCACCTGCACACACAGATATCCCCCTAAAATAGCTATAACTAAAAACAAACTAAAAACTACTTCCAAAACTATTCAGCTTTGATATTAATGAGTTTTTTGGGTTCATTGAGAACATGGTTGTTGTTCAATAATAAAATTAATCCTCAAAAATACAACTTGCCTAATAATTCTGCACTCCCTGTATAGATATGCCTATGGAATTAGAGAGCCTTGGAAGCCCAAACAATTAATTGACTTCTAGTTACTTCATAGCCCTGGGGTTGTACACCACTGAATGTAGATTGTTCACACAATATCCCCATTGATGTTATTTTGTGACAGCCCCATATTTACTATGCCGGTCTAATCTGCTATGAAATGCTGCTATTATATTAGTGCGCAGATTTTAGGATTAAGTAACTATGTGGATGGATGTATCTACTTAGTGACCCGTTTTAATAGATGCAGGGATGCACTAGATTAACCAGATATTTTTAAGAGACAGCCGCGTGCACCACACAGTTAGCCGTCCATGTCAGCATAGTATGCAAATTAGCCATGTGGACTTACTTGGAGTCACGCAGACGTTGGATCTGTTACACCCGCACCTGGTTTAACGAGCAAACACAAGGGGTTGCCTAGTGACATACAGGTGCATAGCACACCGTCTCAGGTACGGAGCTGGGTAATATTAGGATGCTGGCTTGTTTGTATGAACACATTTGAGTGATATGCATACACTGGTATATTTTAATCACTATATCTTTCTGCTTTATAACATGGATTTCACTACTGTTATGTATTTTATTTATATCATTTTGAGATGAGGATGCACTTGTTAGATATATTTTTATATGTATTCATACTTATTTTTTTAAAAGTGTGTGTTATATCAATTACCTGACAATCAAGGTGTTGCCAGGACAACACAGTTTTGGCTTAATTTTCTGTAATTGTTTGATGGGTGGGGCTTAGCACATTTAAATTGCACTTTGTTCAAATGCAAAATTGTCTGATCTGAGGAAGGGGTCTGTGAACCCCGAAACGTTACTACAATAAATAATTAATTCTGTATCTAAATCCAGTGAGTGCAGTCCTTGATTGAAAAAGACTCTATATATACTGTATATATATATATATATAACCATTATAAACATCAGGCATTTTTTGTTTGTTTATGTTTTCTTTTTATTTTCAATATAAAACAATGTGAACAAGCATAGAGATTGACAGTTTACAGTCGTAACTCAACAGTGAAGTCAAGAGAGAGATCATAAATTAAGCTAGACATGTCACTTCTTATGACATGAGGTAATGTCTTTTTTGTGAGGATGTACCATAGTCCAATGTTCAATAATTTCTTCATCGTGTGCTAAGGTATTGGAGTCCCTGGGATTGAGATGAGTTAGAGTTTAGAAAATGTGGAGGAACCCCTGTTGTCTCAAAGGTAGGACTAATGGTTTCCTTGCCCTAGTGGGGTATTGGAATGAAAACCTCCTGTCAGACTGTTCCACAGATATATATCAATATGAGCGGACTGTATCTCAAAGGTAGATTTAACACAAATTAATAAGAGAAAGCAAAGAGAGAGAGAGCAAAGAGTATAGGAAGGAAGGAGAAAAGGAGAAGTATAGAGGTAGAGATAGTAGGGCGCTAGGGTTGTAACTGGGTGGAATTTATGTGGTAGCGAATTTGAAAGATTCCCATAAAAAGAGCATGTCTTGGTATAAGGAGATTTGGCCTAATTTTAGGTAGTATAGTCTTTCCAGGAGAAGGTTCTTGTGAACTAGTGTTATCCAATCTTGGATGCAGGGTGTCAGTGTAGATTTCCATTTTTTAGGGATTAGCTGGTTTGCAGCGTTTAGCATTATTTGAAAAAGGTGCTTTCTTATTTTGCAATTGATGGCAGGGGGTTGGCATAATAAAACTAGATCTGAGGAGTTAACTATGTTTGTGCTTAAAATTCTATTGATGTTTTCAAAAATTTGTGACCAGAAAGGTTTTATAAGATCGCAATCCCACCAAATATGAGTGATGTGCCCTTCTTGGGTGCAGCCTCTCCAGCAAGATGATGGTGCGTTTTTGTAGATAGATTTCAACATTGCTGGTGTCAAGTACCATCTCATCATTAGTTTAATATTGGTCTCTTTAGCTTGAGCTGAATGTGCTGAATGTGTTAGGGTGTCGAATCTACGTGCCCAGAGTTTAGGGGTGGTGTACGCCCCCAGCTCTGCGTCCCATCTTTTTGTGTAAGAAGGAAGATGCAGGAAAGTGTCATGTAAAATTAATTTATGTAGTTTAGAGATTGTGCCATGAATAACTTCTGTTGATTGACAAATTTGTTCAAAGGGGGTGAGTGGTCGTGTTAAGTCTTTCAAATATTTGTGTGTGACTACATAATGCCTAACTTGGTGAAGTCGAAACCAAGAAGATAAAAATGGGTGGTTTAAAGTAGCTAATTGGGTGTTTGTTTTTAGGCTATGGGTCTCATCTGTTAAGAGAAATATAGGGAGGGATTTGATCGGGTGAGGGAGTTGGGGGAAGGATTGATTAAGACCCGGTGGGAATTCTGGGATGTGTAGAATTGTAGTGAGAGGAGAATACCTAGAAGATATTTTGTTTGGTGATTTGTTGGTTCGTCTCCAATCAGACCACGTTTCGTTTGTTATGGAGGAGGAAGAGATAATGTACTTGTTGAAATACTCAGGGTTCCAACACACCTCGTCTAATTTACGTGATAGTGATAGGCTATTCTCTAATTGTACCCAATTTTTGGGGTTAGGGCCCCCTAGCTTACACCAGTCGGAAATTCTCTGCAGAGAGATAGCGACTTTATAAGAACGAAGGTGGGGGACGCCCAGACCTCCCTCTTTGGGAAGTTTATATAGCGTACTTTTATTAATTCTAGGAGGCTTGCGTTTCCAAATATAATCATTTATAATTTTTTGCAGAATGTCTAGATCCTTTTGAATGCCAGGTATGGGGATTGTTTGGAGGATATATAAGACTTTTGGTAGAAGAGTCATTTTTGTGGCATGTATTCTACCCAGCCATGAGATATTTTTGGGGAGCCAAGCTGAGGTAAGGGTCTGAAATTCTGAGATTAGGCTACCATAGTTTTGCATGCGGAGATCAGTTATATTGGGGGTGATGTGGATACCTAGGTACTTCAAATATTTTATTTGTGGTTTTAAGGGGCATGTCAATTTCAGTTCATCTAGGGATTGGTTGGTAAGATTTATAGGAAGATATTCAGATTTTGTCACGTTAACCAGGAAGTTAGAGACAGTCCCATAGAGTTCTAGCTCTGAGATAGAAGTTCTGAGAGAGGGGAGAGGGTTTGTGAGAGTTAGGAGAATATCATCCACGAAAATCGCTAGTTTGTGGGTTTGTTTGCCAATTTCTATCCCGTGGATCTGGTTATTGTGTCTTATTTTAGTAGCCAGGGGCTCTAGGGCTAAGATAAATAGGAGTGGGGAAAGTGGGCATCCCTGTCTAGATCCGTTTCTGATTTCAAAGGGGTCGGAAAGCGTGCCGTTGATTCTGATTTGAGCTGTCGGGTTGGTATACAAGGCAAAAATTTTTTGAATGAAAGAGTCTGGGAAGTTATATCGTCTCAAGGTTTCTTGGAGAAAGGTCCAGTCAAGTCTGTCAAATGCCTTTTCGGCGTCAGTCGATAGGAAAACAGTCGGGGTTTTTTTTTGCGAGATAAACTCTAAGAGATTAAGGACTTTAACAGTGTTATCTTTAGCCTCTCTATGGGGCACAAAACCTACTTGGTCCTGATGAATTATTAACGGTAGGATGCTATTAAGTCGGGAGGCTAGGATCTTGGCGTAGAGTTTTAGGTCTATATTGAGTAAGGAGATTGGTCTATAGTTGGCTGGAGAGTCGGGAGTTTTACCTGGTTTGGTAATAACAGAGATATTGGCCTGTAGCATGTTGTCGGGGAAAGGACGAGAGTCAGAGATATAGTTAAATAAGTCTGTTAAATGAGGAATTAAAAGATTTGCAAATGTTTTATAATAAGAACCCGTGAAGCCATCCGGGCCGGGGGCTTTATTTTGTTTTAGCTGCTGTATTGCGTCTTTTACCTTTGAGGTGAGGATGGGTTTTTCCAGAAATTCACTTTGTTCGGGAGTCAGTTGTGTGATCGGGATATTTTCAAGGTATTGATGGCATAATTGGCTGTGGTTTTGGATGTCTCTATTAGGATATAGATTATAAAGTTTATGGTAAAATGTTTTGAACTCATTCGCTATAGAGTGGGTGTCTTCTAGATATGTTTTCTGTTGTTGTTTTTTTAAGGCTTTTGCAAGATATTTCCCTGATTTGTTGCCCTCTCTGTAGAAGTGTTGTTGGAGATATAGTAATTGTCTTTGTGATTTGATGTGAAGGATGGTATTTAGTTTGTCTCTCTTTACTTTGAGTTCCTCTAGAACTGCACCATCTAGGGGGTTGATCTTGTGGGCGTAGTCTAGATTAGATATCTCGGAAGATAGGCGTTCTATTTCTATTCTGCTTTTCATTTTGATTTGCGCTTTTGCTTTGATAAATTCTCCCCTAATAGTGCATTTATGGGCTTCCCAAATGGTTGCCACCTTCACATCTGGTGTAGTGTTGAGTGCAAAGTAATCTTTTATATATTTTGTGAAAAGCTTGGTCTGGGACGGGTCCAATAAGATGGAGTCATCAAGTCTCCACTGAAAGGCCTTAAATGGGGCTGATGGCCATCGGATATTACACAAGACTAAGGAGTGGTCTGACCAGGAGGTGTGTTTTATCTGCGAATTTCTGGAGTGAGAGAGTAGCAAGTGGTCCACAAAAATGTAATCTAATCTAGAATAACTGCGTTTGGGGTGGGAGAAAAAGGTGTAATCATGTTTTTGGGGATTAAAATATCTCCAAACGTCATGTAAGCCTAGGGTCTTGAGTTTCCGCCAAATCTTAGATAGATTTGGGGTTTTGGACCTAGATTCTGGATTTGAGCAATCCACCGTGGGGTCGAGGGGAAAATTGAAGTCCCCCGCGACAATAAGAGAACCTTTCACTTCTTTCATAACTATGTCTGAGATCGAATTTACAAACTTGTCTTGTCTGGAGTTAGGGGCATATGCGTTAACTAGAGTTACTGGTTTACCATATAATAAGCCTTTTAGGCAGACATATCTACCTTCTTTATCCGAGATACATTGTGTTTTAGTAAAAGGTAAGGATTTGTGGAGTAGGATACTGACTCCGTTGACTTTCTTATTAGGATGTGTGCTGTGAAAATGCTGCGGGTACTGCGGGGAAAAGTATTTGGGAACATTTTTAGCTTTAAAGTGTGTCTCCTGGAGCATCAGTATGTGCCCACCTTTTTTCTGAAGGTCATTAAGGGCCATTCTCCTTTTTTGGGGGCAATTTAATCCTTTAGCATTTTGTGTAAAGATAATTAACTCATGTGGTGAATGGTTACCCATAGAGGAAATATGAGAGGACAAGCGTTATCTGGTTAGATGTCAGAGGGTCTGTGAAATTGGCCAGTGTGCGCGCCCCCTGTAAAGAGCAAGAGAGGGGAAAGGTAAAGAGAATATAGGAAGGAGGAAATAGAAATATACGGCTAGATTTAGAGTTTTGTCGGTAAGGACCCGCGTAGCTAACGCCGGCTTTTTTCTGGCCGCACCATAAAAATAACTCTGGTATTGAGAGTCCACATAAAGGCTGCGTTAGGCTCCAAAAAAGGAGCGTAGAGCATTTTTAACGCAGCTTCAACTCTCGATAGCAGAGTTGCTTACGCAAGCGGCCAGCCTCAAAAAACGTGCTCGTGCACGATTCCCCCATAGAAAACAATGGGGCTGTTTGAGCTGAAAAAAAACCTAACACCTGCAAAAAAGCCACGTTCAGCTCCTAACGCAGCCCCATTGTTTGCTATGCGGAAACACTTCCTACGTCTGCACCTAACACTCTAACATGTACCCCGAGTCTAAACACCCCTAACCTTACACTTATTAACCCCTAATCTGCCGCCCCCGCTATCGCTGACCCCTGCATATTATTATTAACCCCTAATCTGCCACTCCGTAAACCGCCGCTACTTACATTATCCCTATGTACCCCTAATCTGCTGCCCTAACATCGCCGACCCCTATATTATATTTATTAACCCCTAATCTGCCCCCCACAACGTCGCCTCCACCTGCCTACACTTATTAACCCCTAATCTGCCGAGCGGACCTGAGCGCTACTATAATAAAGTTATTAACCCCTAATCCGCCTCACTAACCCTATAATAAATAGTATTAACCCCTAATCTGCCCTCCCTAACATCGCCGACACCTAACTTCAATTATTAACCCCTAATCTGCCGACTGGAGCTCACCGCTATTCTAATAAATGTATTAACTCCTAAAGCTAAGTCTAACCCTAACACTAACACCCCCCTAAGTTAAATATAATTTACATCTAACAAAATTAATTATCTCTTATTAAATAAATTATTCCTATTTAAAGCTAAATACTTACCTGTAAAATAAATCCTAATATTGCTACAATATAAATTATAATTATATTATAGCTATTTTAGGATTAATATTTATTTTACAGGCAACTTTGTAATTATTTTAACCAGGTACAATAGCTATTAAATAGTTAAGAACTATTTAATAGTTACCTAGTTAAAATAATTACAAAATTACCTGTAAAATAAATCCTAACCTAAGTTACAATTAAGCCTAACACTATACTATCATTAAATTAATTAAATAAAATACCTATAATTACCTACAATTAAACCTAACACTACACTATAAATACATTAATTAAATACAATATCTACAAATAACTACAATGAAATAAACTAAGTTACAAAAAATAAAAAAATATTTACAAACATAAGAAAAATATTACAACAATTTTAAACTAATTACACCTACTCTAAGCCCACTAATAAAATAACAAAGACCCCCCCCCAAAAAAATGCCCTACCCTATTCTAAATTACTAAAGTTCAAAGCTCTTTTACCTTATGAGCCCTGAACAGGGCCCTTTGCGGGGCATGCCCCAAGAAGTTCAGCTCTTTTGCCTGTAAAAAAAAACATACAATACCCCCCCCCCCACATTACAACCCACCACCCACATACCCCTAATCTAACCCAAACCCCCCTTAAATAAACCTAACACTAAGCCCCTGAAGATCATCCTACCTTGTCTTCACCTCACCAGGTATCACGATCCGTCCTGGCTCCAAAATCTTCATCCAACCCAAGCGGGGGCTGGCGATCCATCATCCGGTGGCTGAAGAGGTCCAGAAGAGGCTCCAAAGTCTTCATCCTATCTGGGAAGAAGAGGCGATCCGGACCGGCAACCATCTTGATCCAAGCGGCATCTTCTATCTTCATCCGATGACGACCGGCTCCATCTTGAAGACCTCCACCGCGGACCCATCTTCTTCCGGCGACGTCCAACTGAAGAATGACGGTTCCTTTAAGGGACGTCATCCAAGATGGCGTCCCTCGAATTCCGATTGGCTGATAGGATTCTATCAGCCAATCGGAATTAAGGTAGGAATATTCTGATTGGCTGATGGAATCAGCCAATCAGAATCAATTTCAATCCGATTGGCTGATCCAATCAGCCAATCAGATTGAGCTTGCATTCTATTGGCTGTTCCGATCAGCCAATAGAATGCGAGCTCAATCTGATTGGCTGATTGGATCAGCCAATCGGATTGAAATTGATTCTGATTGGCTGATTCCATCAGCCAATCGGAATATTCCTACCTTAATTCCGATTGGCTGATAGAATCCTATCAGCCAATCGGAATTCGAGGGACGCCATCTTGGATGACGTCCCTTAAAGGAACCGTCATTCTTCAGTTGGACGTCGCCGGAAGAAGATGGGTCCGCGGTGGAGGTCTTCAAGATGGAGCCGGTCGTCATCGGATGAAGATAGAAGATGCCGCTTGGATCAAGATGGTTGCCGGTCCGGATCGCCTCTTCTTCCCAGATAGGATGAAGACTTTGGAGCCTCTTCTGGACCTCTTCAGCCACCGGATGATGGATCGCCAGCCCCCGCTTGGGTTGGATGAAGATTTTGGAGCCAGGACGGATCGGTGATACCTGGTGAGGTGAAGACAAGGTAGGATGATCTTCAGGGGCTTAGTGTTAGGTTTATTTAAGGGGGGTTTGGGTTAGATTAGGGGTATGTGGGTGGTGGGTTGTAATGTTGGGGGGGGTATTGTATGTTTTTTTTTACAGGCAAAAGAGCTGGACTTCTTGGGGCATGCCCCGCAAAGGGCCCTGTTCAGGGCTGGTAAGGTAAAAGAGCTTTGAACTTTAGTAATTTAGAATAGGGTAGGGCATTTTTTATTTTGGGGGTCTTTGTTATTTTATTAGGGGGCTTAGAGTAGGTGTAATTAGTTTAAAATTGTTGTAATATTTTTCTTATGTTTGTAAATATTTTTTTATTTTTTGTAACTTAGTTCTTTTTTATTTTTTGTACTTTAGTTAGTTTATTTCATTGTAGTTATTTGTAGATATTGTATTTAATTAATGTATTGATAGTGTAGTGTTAGGTTTAATTGTAGGTAATTATAGGTATTTTATTTAATTAATTTAATGATAGTATAGTGTTAGGTTTAATTGTAACTTAGGTTAGGATTTATTTTACAGGTAATTTTGTAATTATTTTAACTAGGTAACTATTAAATAGTTCTTAACTATTTAATAGCTATTGTACATGGTTAAAATAATTACAAAGTTGCCTGTAAAATAAATATTAATCCTAAAATAACTATAATATAATTATAATTTATATTGTAGCTATATTAGGATTTATTTTACAGGTAAGTATTTAGCTTTAAATAGGAATAATTTATTTAATAAGAGATAATTAATTTCGTTAGATGTAAATTATATTTAATTTAGGGGGGTGTTAGTGTTAGGGTTAGACTTAGCTTTAGGGGTCAATACATTTATTAGAATAGCGGTGAGCTCCGGTCGGCAGATTAGGGGTTAATAATTGAAGTTAGGTGTCGGCGATGTTAGGGAGGGCAGATTAGGGGTTAATACTATTTATTATAGGGTTAGTGAGGCGGATTAGGGGTTAATAACTTTATTATAGTAGCGGTGCGGTCCGCTCGGCAGATTAGGGGTTAATAAGTGTAGGCAGGTGGAGGCGACGTTGAGGGGGGCAGATTAGGGGTTAATAAATATAATATTGGGGTCGGCGATGTTAGGGCAGCAGATTAGGGGTACATAGGGATAATGTAGCTGGCGGCGCTTTGCGGTCGGCAGATTAGGGGTTAATAAGTGTAGGTAGCTGGCGGCGACGTTGTGGGGGGCAAATTAGGGGTTAATAAATATAATATAGGGGTCGGCGGTGTTAGGGGCAGCAGATTAGGGGTACATAAGGATTACGTAGGTGGCGGTCGGCAGATTAGGGGTTAAAAAAATGTAATCGAGTGGCGGCGATGTGGGGGGACCTCGGTTTAGGGGTACATAGGTAGTTTATGGGTGTTAGTGTACTTTAGAGTACAGTAGTTAAGAGCTTTATAAACCGGCGTTAGCCCAGAAAGCTCTTAACTACTGACTTTTTTCCTGCGGCTGGAGTTTTGTCGTTAGAGTTCTAACGCTCACTTCAGACACGACTCTAAATACCGGAGTTAGAAAAATCCCATTGAAAAGATAGGATACGCAATTGACGTAAGGGGATCTGCGGTATGGAAAAGTTGCGGCTGAAAAGTGAGCGTTAGACCCTATTTTGAGTGACTCCAAATACCGGAGGTAGCCTAAAACCAGCGTTAGGAGCCTCTAACGCTGGTTTTCATGGCTAACGCCAAACTCCAAATCTAGGCCATAGAGAGGAAAGAAAGTAGTAGACAAAATACAATTTTTACTATCAATACATAAAACATTCCTAAATTTAAAGGAGAAAATCTCCCAACTGAATGAGAACAATTAGACAGTGTGAGTTGTTAACAGTCAGCAATCTGCAGACACCCAACATAACAATATATTAACGGTAAATTAATAACAAAAACATTTTGTGGCAATAAACGAAAAACACAAGCCAGGCTTACCCCGGGATGAAACATTAACAAAGCGGAGGGGTAACCCCACCAGGTGAAGTAAGCATCTAATGTGATGGGTGAAGAAGTAGGTATCTACCACATTATGTTAAAGTCAGCCTTTATCACCTCTGGGAGACAGCTGGGGTGCTATGAGTTTTTGTGCTCTTCTTTGACAAACTGGTAACCATTCCTTCCTTTGCGGGAGCGGAAGGGGTCCCGAGGTGCTGCGGTCTTTGCTGTGAGCACGGGGGTTTTCATCTAGCTGTGGTGGTTGTATGTCCAATTCTTTACATATAGGTAGGATGTCATCTACCCCGGAGCAAATCAGACGCCTGCCCTTCCAAAGTATTATCAAATGGAAGGGAAAACCCCATCTGTATGGAATAGTTCTTTTTCTCAGCAACGTGGTTAATGGTTTGAGGTCTCTGCGTTTGGACAGTGTTCTTTGGGATAGATCTGCAAATAACTGTATCTCCACGTTGTCACGCCGGAGGGGTTGCTGTTCCCTTGCAAGTTTCATTAATTCTTCCTTTACTTGGTAGTTGGTAATTCTGACTATTACATCTCTCGGCGGTTGATCACTTTGTGGTTTAGGGCGGAGAGCTCTGTGAGCTCTGTCAATGACGATTTTTGTCGGGATTTCTTCTTTCCTCTAGGCACTAAAGAAGTTTTGGAGGTATTGCTCTAGATCTGAAGTGGCGACAGTTTCGGGGATACCCCTTAGCCTGATATTATGGCGCCTTCTGCGGTTTTCCGCATCGTCCAGTTTGTCCTCCAGCTCTGTGATGTTTACCCCCTGTTGTTGGATAGTGTTATGGAGCTCTGAAATAGCTTCTGCATGGGAATCCTGTGTGTCTTCAAGCGATTCAACCCTGTGCCCCATTTCTGAGATATCTTTCTTGAGGTCAGAGATTTCATCTCTGATGCATTGCTTAACTTGGGTGATTAGTGATGAGAAGTCCTTTTTTGAGGGGATTGAGTTAAAAAGAGCTGTAGGTATGGTAATGTTTTCCCCAGGTTGGTCACTTTCAGACTCTGATGAACTTTGGCATGAAGCGAGATAGGGGGGATTTGCATCCTCTGAGACGTTGGTTTTGGCTTCTAAGGCCTTGAAAAAAGTATTCACAGTGTGTGAAGTGGTTTTAATCTGTTTGCTGCTTTTATTTGGTTTACCGCCTTTCTTTGGCGACATTTTGGCGTATGCTGGAGGAGGTTTGTGTCACCAGTTTGTGTATAATAAGAGGTGAGGAGTGGTACTATGTTCTGTGCTGTAGTAAATTCACCTCCAGTCTTTGGTGAGTAGGATTTGGCCTTAGTCTCTCTGAAGTTGTAGAGGGGATCACCCCTAAGGCTGCTCACTTGCAGTAACTCAGTAAAAAAAAAAAAGGAAAACTTGTGCTGAAGGTGAGCTTAGTAAAATATAATTCCCCTGAAACTGTTCCCTCAGAATTATGCTGTAAACAGGCTTGCAGGGGTTAATATGTGAGATCTCCGTTTTACATTATAGGTGTCTGCTTTAAAGGTGGTGCAACATACTTCTATTATAATTATATCCCCATTTCTAGGTGACTTTGCCTATGTCTGGCTGCTAGTGGGGTTCTAAGAGATTGCATCTAGTAGTTGCTCTGCCTGTCGCTGCTTGCTTCTGCTGATTTCACTTAATGCGATATTAACTTTAGGGCAGGCTGCGGCCTATCACGGGACTCACCTCCGCCTCCCGGGGCCGTATGCGGTCATTCTGCGCTGTTCTTTTGCCCCAAGTTGTTCCGATTAAGATATTGCGGCTGATGTGATCTCTTTAGGAGCTCCGGTGGCACTTTACATTACATGCCTCAGAAACAAAGTCTGGCATGCGCAGGCCGCAGCTGTTCTCTATTACGAGGCGGTCCGGTAGCTAAGGATGTCAGATAAACAGTCCCAGATAGCTCAGCAGTGGGTCAGCTGAATTTAGCCACTGATTGCGACCATTAATAGGGTTGTGGCATGAGCCAAATTCGTCCTCATTCAGATAGGGCTCAGGAGCTCTAGGAAACAGCAGCCATCTCCTAGGCTGGCAAGCTCCGCCCCTCAAACATCAGGCATTTTATTACATATTGAGCACGATCTTGAGATAATGGGCCCTATTTAACAAATGTCTGTCCGACATGATCCGATCAGTGGATCATGTCCGACAGACATCGCTGAATGCGGAGACCAATACGCTCTCCGCATTCAGCATTGCACCAGCAGCTCTTGTGAACTGCTGGTGCAACGCCGCCCCCTGCAGATTTGCGGCCAATCGGCCGCTAGCAGGGGGTGTCAATAAACCCGATCGTATTGGATTGGGTTGATTTCATGCGATCTCTGTCCGCCTCCTCAGAGCAGGCGGACAAGTTATGGAGCAGCGGTCTTTAGACCGCTGCTTAATAACTGGTGTTTCTGGCGAGTTTGAAGGCTCGACAGAAACACAAGGCATCAAGCTCCTATCTGAGTGAGGAATAATAGAGATTGTATTAAAGATAAAGAGACAAATATTTTTTATTAACATTATTTATTGCTCTTAAATAAACATTAAACACTAAGGGCTAGATTTGAAACACTAATTTATCACGCGCCCGCAAAGGGATTCACCATTTGCGGGCACACAATAAATAACCGGTCATTACAAGTGACTGGTTATTGCTACCGCAAGCTCGTAGTAGCAATTAGCGCTCAAAAAATTAAGACCTAATTTTTTAAAAAGTGTCCCAACTCTCCCCCCCCCCCCCCAAAAAAAAGGTGTAGTGTGCCTTTTCAAAAATAAAAAATTGTAACATATTTTATTGTTTAATAAAATTACTGCACTAGGTAGTATTTTGTGGCTAAAGTTGGCGGGTGTGGGTTGTTAGAAAAAACGTCACTGTGTGTTCCCTGTAAATATATATGTATATGCTTATATACATATATATTTATGTGTTTATATATGTATATGCACTTATTAACACATACATATATATGCATATATTCATATATATTTATATTTGTTGCCCATTGCTGCGCGACTTACTCTATTTGGTCCGCTAGTTCTCATGCCGTTCTCTAAAGAATTAGAAGCGGGAGATCCTTTGATGAAGTGAGCAGAAATAAACCATTTTTCCTTCCTATAATAGAAGGTGAATATACAGGAGCAAAATAAATAACTGGAATGAATTACTAGAATGCAATCTATAAACAAATTCTAAACACATCGTTTAAATTTGTAAAAAATAAACAAAAGAAGCGCTGCACTCTCTAAATAAATAAATGTAAAGGTACCCAATAAAAATGTTAAATAATAATACTCTAAAAATACAATGATATTAGAGATAAGAGAAATAAATCAAAAGTTATAATAATATAACAATTCACATTTACCTCATTTACCACATGTATATGAAAAATAATAAATAAAAGTCAATCTGTATTGTAAAACACTTGTTATGGTACTATCTCTAGTAGATAAATAGAATAAATCAGGTTTCTGAAATCCCCAAGGTTTCTCCAGAGATGTCCTTGTTTTTCAGCAAGTGTGGAAAATATCCCTGTTATATTCTGCAGCTGCTGCTCCTCCTCTTTAAGGTCAGTTCGAACCAATAGTAAAAAGCTGGAAGGGGGTGAGAGAAAGCGCGAACAGAGATCTAAGTTTAGATTAAATACCTGGTAAGCCCCATGTATTTTTTACAAACTACTCACAAGATAGTAGGTGAAAATAAACACATAGGTAAAGTTATATCCTTGAGCAGTGTCCATTGTTAGCTAGCAGTGTGTTGCAGCAACAATATAGCTAAGGGGTTTATATGTTTTATGTATTTTATACTTGACTAGCTTACATAGTATTAAAATTGCATTGCCATACGGCTAGGCAAGGTGTGTTCTCAATTTATAGGTTCCACCTGCTGTAGCCGGCTTGCTAATATATACAAAGCTAGTGCTTGTTTTAAACATTAATAAAAAGCTTATAACCACAGAAGCTGTTCTCTTCATTGGACGCTGCTCCAGGATACAACTTTACCTATGTGCTTATTTTCACCTACTATCTTGTGAGTAGTTTGTAAAAAATACATGGGGCTTACCAGGTGATTAATCTACACTTAGATCTCTGTTTGCGCTTTCTCTCATCCCCCTTCCAACATCGTTTAGGTTGTTGGGGAAAGCAGAAATAAAATAGAAAGAGTTTTAGTTGTACAAGAAATCGGCCAAACAACACAAATTAAGAGAAACATATTAATATTACAATCAAAGGCTTTAGCATCATGTATGAGGTGACAGAAAATGAGGCATAATAAACTGGCTGATTTAGTAGTAAACTGCTTAAGGGAATGCTTGTTTAATTTGTAAAAAAGTTATAAGACTATAATTACACAAAAGATTTAGTAGTAAGAAGCTACAGGGGACCTATTAATATGCATTACTTTCATGATGTGAGGAGGCCCAGGAATATGGACCATAATTTGACTAGCAGGAAATTAAAAGGTATCCAGATTTATTTTCAAGTTCCAGGTATGGCCTTGTAGAATATTACATCAAAAGAGAGAAATAAGACTCACACATAATGTATACAATACAAAGCAAGTATAAATGAGATCATGTTGCAAATGAAAAGGTATTTCTAAATCACTTGTTGATACTTTGTAATACATACAAAAAGTAGAGGAGATATCCAATGGTTGACACAGTTTTTTGCCTGCTTTTAAAGTTTGGAAATAAATTAATGTTTTTATTTGCATTGTGGCTGGACTGCTATGGATTATTTTGTTTTTCTACTTTGTAATATTCTTATAATGATGTTGTTAGCAATTGAAATGGCAAGACTGACACACAACTGTTTTAGGTAATATGTTTTCTACCACTGTGTATTAACTGACTAATTCATTAGCTTTCACATGATGCTTTCTATCAGAGCTGTATTCTATTGGTTGATTGTATTTTTAAATAAAAGTTGTATAGTTTGGTTTTATATGCCTGATGAAACTGACAAGTTGAGAGCCAAGAAACGCGTTGTATTGATTTAGGGGTTTACATACTATCCCCTTTTGCCTGCTGCTATTGTTTTTAATGTGTTTTTAATTAAATACTTTTTTAACTGTGAGCAGTTTAGCAAGCCATTTTTTTATACAGCTTATATTGATCCTGTTTGGAATGAACGTCACTTGCCATTGAGTTCCTATACATCTGCACCAGCTTGATACACAGTGGTCTGTTCCTGACATCAGGGGGGGAGGGGAGAGCTGATACTGCCAAATCTATCAGTCTGCTTCTACCAGCACATTAGGGTGCTCTGTATAAGTGTGAGTACCCATGTATAGCTGCTTTGTTGTTACATTTGTGATATATTGATACGCACATGAGGCGCCTCTCCATTTGTTTGCTGTTTTAGAATTATAACATTTGTTGGTTCTAATAACCCAAAAATCTTGCATGAGAATTCTAGCCCTGCAAGGCTCTAAAGAAACCAGGGCCAGGATCCCCTCATAGAGGTCAAACAACTAAACAAAGATTAACTAAAATGAGCAGGTTGTGGGGATTGATGACCTTAAAGGGATATGAAACCCAAACATTTTCTTATGTGATTCAGGCAGAACAGATCCTATTAAAAAGTTTCCAATGTACTTATATTATTAATTTGCTTTGTAACCATGTTACTCTTTACTTAAGAGATACCTAGGTAGGCATCTGAAGAACTAAATAGCAGTAAATAGTGTCACTATCTAGTGCTCTTGCAAATGGATAACATTCTTGCAAAACTTCTGCCATATATTGCGCCAGACACGTGCACACTCCTGAGCTTATGTCCCTGCTTTTCAATGAAAGATACCAAAAGAATGAAAATAATTTTATAATAGAAGTAAATCAGAAAGTTGTTTAAAATGACATGCTCTATATGAATCATGAAAGAAAAATATGGGTTTCATGTCCCTTTAACCCTATGATCTGAGATACATTTTACAAAGTTAATTATTTATTTTTTTAAGATTGATGAAATCTCTTTTTTATTGCTATGGTTTTGTCTTTGGAAATGCTGAAAGGTATCTAAGACATGATATATGAGAAAGATCAAGAAGGATATAAAATTAAGTTTTTTTTTGTTCTCTAACAAGATAGAGTTAAATTTAGATGTTGAATGAAGTGAGAGGAATCGTGATTCATAATTAAAATGTCATCTAGGTATATAATTAAAAAAAATTCTCTCGGAATTCTACTGACTTTATCATTTTTGTGAATACCCAGGGAGTAGATGATTGTGGGCTGCCAAGTATAATGTTTTTATTAATATTTTTAACATAGTACAGAAAGAAAAAACAATAAAGAATATGCGATGTTAAACTGTATACAATTAGACTGTATACCATACAACTTAGGTGTCAATTACAATCTTTCCGATATCAGTTCCTGATAAAGAGGTTTTCGTTTTGCCGATATGGCAAAATGGATATAGGGGTCAATTTATTAAATGTTAAGTGGACATGATTCGCTGACAGCATACGCTGTTGGCATTTAACATTGCACAAGCACTTTCACCGCTAGCAGGGGGTGTCAATCATCCGATTGTTTCGAATCGAGATAATAGAGAAAACAGAATCCAGATAATCAGTCCACACAAGTTGAAGCACAGAAGGGTAAAACAACAGGCAAGGTCACAGGGTTTTCCAGAAGTCAGCCCCACCAGGCATTAAGCAAAAGGGGTCAGGCAAAATGTAATCCGTCAAACAAAACAGGCTTTAGCTCATTTCAGTCCATACAAAGTGTCAGCGTACTGGAGTGAAACAGAGGTCAGACCCATGAAGAGCCTAAAGATCAGGGAGCAAGGAAACTGTAGGTAACTCATGGCAGAAAAACAGGTAGGAGGCACAGGATAGCTAGGAACACCTCCAAGGGTATCTCAGAGATGGGAAAACTAAGTAATAGAATAACCTAGGAACTTCTGGAGGCCTTCATATGAAATTATAGGACAGCATGTGATGTCAGAATGACAATTTAGGGCTAGATTATGAGTGGAGTGCAAATTAACTCTTCGCTTTTTGCATGTGTCGGGAAGCACTTGTATTACAAGTTGAAAGTAAAATGTTCTTAGACCCAGATCTTAAAGTGGGGATATTTTACAAGAATTAATCAGGCTACAAAATAGACGAAGGGCATGAGCTGCTGCCTACTTCCTTACGAAGGATCTGAATGCATATCCCTAATACATATACATATTTAGACGTGTATGTATGTATCTCTATGTTAAAGCCCTTTACAGGGTTTTTTTTCTAACTACTGAGACCTCATATATTTGAACCCTTATAACTTTTTTATGCAATATAATTTTTTTAACAATTTTATGAGACAGTGTTATTATGAGTGTAACTGTACAGTACAATGTATTTTTTATGCATTTTGTGCTACTTTTTAGTCGAGTGTAACAGTTAATCAGAGCTCTGAAGTTGTGCTAACCTATCGCACGTTAAATTAATTGGCGCTTAAGCAAATGCATTTACTTTCAACTTGCAATACTCGTGCTATTTTGGACGCATGCAAAGAGCCACAATATACCCCTTATCACTCTCGTGCAACAGTTAGTGTGCCACTCAGAATCTAGCCCTTAATTGAGTATTGAAACTTGGAGCAATCGCTAACCCACCAAAAGAACTATAAATTGTAGTTTTATACTCTTGCATGTTCATGTATACTTTAGTGCACCCCTGAAAGAAAGTTGAATTAGCTCTCCCATGATTGTGTATACTAAAATTAGCACGGCCATGACTGCTCCTGGGGTTAGCGCAGCCATCATTAGGCCAAAAATATTTATCGGCATTAGCTTTGCTTTGCGGCACCCACAGACAAGTTGATGTGTAAAGCTAGTTACTGGGTAGCACTGACACAGCCTTGGCACTGTCATAAATATTTATGTTCTGATTTGTAAAAAATAACTTTTTATGCTGAAGACTTAAAGGGATACTGAACATTTTAGCCACCAATCAGCAAGCTCTACCTAAGTGCTGAACCAAAGATGGGCTGGCTCATAAACTTTTATTCTTGCTTTTTCAAATAAAGATACCAAGAGAACAAAGAAAAATTGATAATAGGAGAAAATTAGAAAGTTGCTTAAAATTGCTTTCTCTATCTGATCCATGAAATAAAAAAAAAAATGGTTCAGTATCCCTTTAAGGTGGAAAAGGCAATATTATAATATTGGTTTTCTTTGATGAATTGATTTCTGAACATGAGTTGATTTTTACAAGGGCCCCGATATTCAAAACATCAACATCAAAGAAAAGGGGCTTGGCCAAGCAGTGCTGGTGAGCAGCGATATCTCTCCCATAGAAGTCAATGGGAGCATAATGTCACCAACTGCTTCGGCATTTTGCTACGGCGGGCCTTATTTGAAGTGGGCCTACATGGTGCAAACAGTGCGCTCACTGAAATTAAACAGTTTCCGTGTAGGTACACTCCAAATATTGCCGGTGGGACCTAAGTTGCACTACACCTACACTATCTACCTTAGGCGATGTAGTCTCGCCAGCTAATAGCTGGCGAGACAAACATGGCTAATATACTGATTAGGTGAATGGAAAAAACTTGTGGACAATTGAATAACCAATCAGAAGTGGATTCTGTGTTTTAAAAGGCACTGAAAGACAGCATATGTCATCCTTGAAAAGCCAGGTGCTGTTTGGCGAAACGATCGTCGGGCGAAGGTGACGTCAGACAGAGGGTGGAGACGGTAAACTGCTGAAATAATAGACAAGGTGTGTTATCACAGTCTTTGTAGGCATATGGTTTTCATGCTTTTTAACAAATACCCTAAGAAAGAAAACCCTGTGGCTGCTAAAACACCTTTCAATCCAAGCTCTCTTTTGTGAAAAATCAAGGCATATCCACTTTTTTATCTCCAAGGAGGGAGATTAATTTGAGCTGTTATACTCTGAGCTTGGTCATAAGCTCAGCAATATGTGAGTATGTTTCCAGTGTTGCAGTAATATCTAATTGCACACAGAGAATTTCCTTTCTTGGAGGGTGAAAGTCTTTAAACAAGATTTTCATCCAATTGGGGACTTTTTAAATACCTTTGGGACTTTTAACACAGAATATATATCCTTTGATAGTGCACTATATCACATTTTTTGTTCACTTATATTGCTTATTGTGATTTACAAGTTATCTATTGTTTGTTTCTTATTTTAGTATAGGGGTTAATAGTTTAGAAGGATACTTGCGGTATAGGGGTTAATAGTTTAGATGGGTACTTGCGGCAGGCTCGTGGCGGTATAGGGGTTAAGAGTTTAGATGGGTACTTGCGGTAGGCTCGTGGCGGTATAGGGGTTAACAAGGTAGATACTTGCAGTGGGTATGTGGCAGTTTAGGGGTTAACAAGATATATACTGGAATTGGCTATGTCAAGGTTGAGGGATTAATAGATTCGATGGGTACTTTTGGTGGGTATGTGGCAGTTGAGGGGTTAATAGAGTAGATGGGTACTTGCATGGGTATGGGGTGGTTTAGATATTTATTAGTGTAGTCGTGTTAGTTTGCGATTGTGGGATTCTTCCGGTTTAGGGGTATTAGGATTAATGGTTAGGCACAGCAGTTATATTCCAAGGGATCGTTTACTATACATCGCCAAGATGGGCGGCGATGCTGGGTGTTATCTATTGCCATCGTCACGACCAATGGCATCTATAGTAAATGCTTCTCGGCGACGCCGCTTGTTAGCAACTATGTCAGGAGCTTGAAATATTTTTCTGCCTCGCAACACTTTTGATCATCGGGTCATAATCTGCTTTTGTCTTTAGAGCATTTTTAAGTAAGCTAAATTCTAAAAAAATTAGCTAACACTCATACTATGGGGCATATCTATCAAGCTCTGTATGGAGCTTGAAGCCCCGTGTTTCTGGCGAGCCTGCAGGCTCGTCAGAAACACCAGTTATGAAGCAGCGGTTTAAAGTGGTTTAACCTGTCCGCCTGCTCTGAGGAGGCGAACAGACATCGCAGCAATTCAACCCGATCAAGTACGATCGGGTTGATTGACACCCCCTGCTGGTGGCCGATTGGCTGCAAATCTGCAGGGGGTGGTGTTGCACCACAAGAGCTGCTGGTGCAATGCTGAATACAGAGAGCGTTTTGCTCTCAGCATTCAGCGAGGTCTGACAGACCTTTGTGAAATAGGCCCCTAAGACTTCAAGGAAGGATATCATGAAATCAAAGCAAATTACATAACAAGTAAATTGTCATATGCTCTATCTTAATCATGAAAGTTTAATTTTAGCTTTACTGTCCCTTTAAGGATGATAAAAGGGTTATACTGGTTGGAGAATGGTCCTTATGCCTTTGCTGCTTATTTCTGCTTTACTATTTTACACCTGCACTGTTTAAGCACTTTACTAACGCATAGACTAGTGATTAATTTGCAAGGTTTATTCATTTCAGCAATACTGGGTAAAAGAGACAAGGTTCATCTCTCTTTGTAAGTTCATTGCAACAAATATCTAGACATCTGGAGAAAGCATTTCACTATCACTGTCAGGTTGAATCTCCTACCTGCCTGTTGAACAGAATTAAAAATAAATATATTTTTAACATCAAAAAGATCGTAAGCATCTAACATTATTTCTTTCTATGGTAAATCTGATATTTATGCTCTTTTATTTTACAGATTTCAACAGCTTTCTCATTTAATCTTCCTTTGCTTTCAGATCATTTTGAGATTAACTAAATTCTAAAAAAAATAGCTCACACTCATATTAAGATAGAGATTCTGGTGTTAAACCAGGAGTGAAGGTGGGGAGAGGAAGAAGCCATGGTAGCTAGGCAACAAGAAGGAATTTCAGAATGGAGAGTTGAATGGAGCAACAGGCATAGATAAGAACCTATGTCACAACAACTAATCCCATTAATAATTTTTTCTTAGCACTCCCAACTAGGATCTCAATGCAATCCCATGGTTTATACTGTGAGTTCACAATATGTTCATCTATTTATTTAAAGGGACAATGTACAGTAACATTTTCTACCCTTTAATGTATTCCCAGTGATTTATTTTGACTGCCGGAATGTATGAAATTGTTTACAAATATCTCCTTTACCTTTATTGTGTCAATTTAAATAGCTGATTGTGCCTGTTGAATCTCCAACTTATACTTAAAGGAACATGAACCCCACAATTCTCTTTCATGATTCAGATAGAGAATATAAATTTAAACACATTTCCAATTTACTTTTTTAATCTAAATGACTTAATTCTCTTGGTATCCTTTGTTGATGAAACAACAATGCACATGGCTGAGTCAATAACATGAGGCATATATACGTGTAGCCACCAATCAGCAGCTCCTGGACATACCTAGGTAGGCTCTTCAACAAAGGATACAAAGAGAACAAATTAAATAGAAGTAAATTGGAAAGTTCTTTAAAATTGCATGCTCTATCTGAATCATGAAATAAATAAATTGGCTTTCATGTCCCTTTAAAATTTTAATAAATTTAACTTGCTTTTACCTATAGTTTAGTATATATTACTTTCGGTCTGTTAAATAAGTGTACTGTGAATTTTGAGCAAACTTCCCCTGCATACAGCTGGCGGGAAAAATCAGTGACACCAGCTTGTTTAAAAAGCTTACAGCATTTATCAAGACTTGTCAGAAAGTTTCATGCATACCCTGGGAACACTCCTACTCACTCCAGGGAATTGCCCTTTACCTCACACTATCTGAAGCTGTGTTTTATTACACAATAGAAAAAATACAAAGTGCAATGTAATTTGTAAAATATACAAAGAAATATACAAAGTATGATTCTAGTTTGTTAAAAGGATTTGATACCTTTCTTGGTATCTTTTGTTGAAAAGTAGGGACATAAGCAGGGACGTAAGCTCAGGAGCCATCCCATTTCTCAAGCACTATATGACAGCAGTTTTGCAAGAATGTTATCCATTTGCAAGAGCACTAGATAGTAGCACTATTTCCTGCTATGAAGTGCTCCAGATGCCTACCTAGGTATCTCTTCAACACAGAATATCATGTAAATGACGCAAATTTGATAATAAAGGTAAATTTGAAACTTTTTTTTATAGCATGCTCTGTCTGGATCACAAAAGAAAATTTGTGGGTTTCATATCCATTTAAAATAACACATAGACTTTAAAAACATAATTATAATTTGTAAAATCACTGATGGATCTAAATGTATTAAAACAGAAAATAGAAAGTGCAACAATACTGATAATACTGAAAGGACCCAATCTGGAGTGTAAAGTAATATAAAATACAATGCACAAAAGTGTAACAAAACTTTCATATCATGCAGTGCTATATTGCACTGGGTTTGTCTCTTCTTCAGATACAGAAAAAAAGAGTGATCTTGTAGTCCTAGAGAGTTCTGCATTTTTTCTTTGAGCATTCAGTGAGTTCATCCCCTGTGAAATCTGCACTGCAATTTCTTCCCAAGCAGGATCATTTTTGATTATCAGGCCCTTGGACTAAAATAAACATTTCCATTACTCTCTGACATGTATTGATTTCCAACCAAATATTATCAACGCCATGTTGAGAATGGTCCAACATTTTAAAAAAAAGGTGAGTAAAAATATGAGCTACTATCTTGTTACAATATTAGAATTTCCCATCATAGGTAGTTCTAATTCATGGAGATGGTATTGATTTCTTCTCTGGATTATATTTCCTTTGTTCATGGCACACATAGGCCTAGATTTGGAGTTTGGCGGTAGATGGGCTGTTAACGCTACGCGGGCTTTTTTCTGGCCACACCATAAAATTAACTCTGGTATCGAGAGTCCCAAAAAATGCTGTGTTAGGCTCCAAAAAAGGAGCGTAGAGCATTTTTACCGCAAATGCAACTCTCGATACCAGAGTTGCTTACGGACGCGGCCAGCCTCAAAAACGTGCTCGTGCACGATTCCCCCATAGGAAACAATGGGGCTGTTTGAGCTGAAAAAAAACCTAACACCTGCAAAAAAGCAGCGTTCAGCTCCTAACGCAGCCCCATTGTTTCCTATGGGGAAACACTTCCTACGTCTGCACCTAACACTCTAACATGTACCCCGAGTCTAAACACCCCTAACCTTACACTTATTAACCCCTAATCTGCCGCCCCCGCTATCGCTGACCCCTGCATTATATTATTAACCCCTAATCTTCCGCTCCGTAAACCGCCGCAACTTACATTATCCCTATGTACCCCTAATCTGCTGCCCCTAACACCGCCGACCCCTGTATTATATTTATTAACCCCTAACCTGCCCCCCACAACGTCGCCGCCAGCTACCTACAATAATTAACCCCTAATCTGCCGACCGCAAAGCGCCGCCACCTACGTTATCCTTATGTACCCCTAATCTGCTGCCCCTAACACCGCCGACCCCTATATTATATTTATTAACCCCTAATCTGCCCCCCTCAACGTCGCCTCCACCTGCCTACACTTATTAACCCCTAATCTGCCGAGCGGACCTGAGCGCTACTATAATAAACTTATTAACCCCTAATCCGCCTCACTAACCCGGCATGCCCCGCAAAGGGCCCTGTTCAGGGCTGGTAAGGTAAAAGAGCTTTTAACTCTATTAATTTAGAATAGGGTAGGGCATTTTTTTATTTTGGGGGTCTTTGTTATTTTATTAGGGGGCTTAGAGTAGGTGTAATTAGTTTAAAATTGTTGTAATATTTTTCTTATGTTTGTAAATATTTTTTTATTTTTTGTACTTTAGGTAGTTTATGTAATTGTAGTTATTTGTAGGAATTGTATTTAATTTATTTATTGATAGTGTAGTGTTAGGTTTTATTGTAGGTAATTGTAGGTATTTTATTTAATTAATTTATTGATAGTGTAGTGTTAGGTTTAATTGTAACTTAGGTTAGGATTTATTTTACAGGTAATTTTGTAATTATTTTAACTAGGTAACTATTAAATAGTTCTTAACTATTTAATAGCTATTGTACCTGGTAAGTATTTAGCTTTAAATAGGAATAATTTATTTAATAAGAGTTAATTAATTTCGTTAGATTTAAATTATATTTAACTTAGGGGGGTGTTAGTGTTAGGGTTAGACTTAGCTTTAGGGGTTAATCCATTTATTATAGTAGCGGTGAGCTCCGGTCGTCAGATTAGGGGTTAATAATCGAAGTTAGGTGTCGGCGATGTTAGGGAGGGCAGATTAGGGGTTAATACTATTTATGATCGGGTTAGTGAGGCGGATTAGGGGTTAATAACTTTATTATAGTAGCGCTCAGGTCCGGTCGGCAGATTAGGGGTTAATAAGTGTAGGCAGGTGGAGGCGACGTTGAGGGGGGCAGATTAGGGGTTAATAAATATAATATAGGGGTCGGCGGTGTTAGGGGCAGCAGATTAGGGGTACATAAGGATAACGTAGGTGGCGGCGCTTTGCGGTCGGCAGATTAGGGGTTAATTATTGTAAGTAGCTGGCGGCGACGTTGAGGGGGGCAGGTTAGGGGTTAATAAATATAATACAGGGGTCGGCGGTGTTAGGGGCAGCAGATTAGGGGTACATAAGTATAACGTAGGTGGCGGTCGGCAGATTAGGGGTTAAAAAAAAATAATCGAGTTGGGGCGATGTGGGGGGACCTCAGTTTAGGGGTACATAGGTAGTTTATGGGTGTTAGTGTACTTTAGAGTACAGTAGTTATGAGCTTTATGAACCGGCGTTAGCCCAGAAAGCTCTTAACTCCTGCTTTTTTTCGGCGGCTGGAGTTTTGTCGTTAGAGCTCTAACGCTCACTTCAGAAACGACTCTAAATACCGGCGTTAGGAAGATCCCATTGAAAAGATAGGATACGCAATTGACGTAAGGGGATCTGCGGTATGGAAAAGTCGCGGCTGAAAAGTGAGCGTTAGACCCTTTAATCACTGACTCCAAATACCGGCGGTAGCCTAAAACCAGCGTTAGGAGCCTCTAACGCTGGTTTTCACGGCTAACGCCAAACTCCAAATCTAGGCCATAGAAAATAAAAGGCAAAAAAAGCAGAAAAACATTGTAGGAAACTGTCAGATATGTCTGAAAAGATGATAGTTAAGGCAAGCATATCCACACTAAATAATTCATCAGAACAGCTATATTATCAAGGATAAATTGGGCATTTGAATGGTTGAAAAATCTTGACATTGATAATACCTGGCGTGAAAAAGCAGAAAAGAGTAGAAAAGAGAAAAGGGGGAGGGAGAATGATGTTTGAAGGCCAGCAACCACTGGGCAGCCAAAAGAAGAAATAGATAATGATAGCATCAGTGGGTGGCAGAAATAAGAGCTTCACAAGGTTTATAATGTTGTTATTAGGGATGGGCGAATGTTTCTAAAAATTATTATTATTTATATAACATTCTAACATTCTATTTTCGAATTTTCGTTTTTGAATTTTTCAATAAAGTTCGAAAATATTCGTTCGAATAATAGAATATTTAGCTTTGTATCCATTCAGTTTCGAAATGTAATATTCAAATTTGAAATAGTATTTCTAGTCTAATACTGTGATTTTTAAGTGTAATATTCTAATTCGAATGTCACATTTGAATTCGAAATAGTATTTCTAGTTTACAACTGTGTTTAATAAATGTAATATTTGAATTTGAATGCTACATTCAAATTCAAATGTAAAATTCGAATTCCAAATAGTATTTCTAGTCTAATACTATGTTTTATAAACGTAATATTCGAATTCGATTGTGACATTCGAATTCAAAATAGTTTTTTTTATCTAAACATACTGTGTTTTATAAATGTAATGTTCGAATTTGAATGTAACATTCGAATTTGAATTTGACATTCAAATTCAAAATAGTATTTCTAGTCTACAATTGTGTTTTATAAATGTAATATTTGAATTTGAATGTGACATTCGAATGTGACATTTGAATTCGAATGTGACATTCAAATTCGAATGTAACATTCGAAAACTGTAAATAACATTCGATAATAGAATTTTTAAGAATATTCGTTCTTATCAACATTCTATTTTGTAAATCAAATTTCTACAAGAACATTCATTCTATCATTCAAATTCGAATATAAACACATTCGCCCATCCCTAGTTGTTATGGTTTCAGAAGGAACTATAGCTCTGAACAATCTTTTAAGGAGCTACAAGTATTAAGACTTTGGCTTAGAATGCTAGACACTCTTGAGGTAGTGCGATCATGTTTGAAATTAATTGAGCTTTCTTTTCCAGTGTTTTTTTCTGGTGGGGATTCCTGCCATTTACATATATTATTGTCTCAGGTGCCAGTACATGATATATCCCATATAAACCCAGAACAGCTAGCAATGCTGAAACAAAATCTACCATAAGACTTCAAAAACACATTTAGAAAATATGTTCTGCAAATGTCTTTATCTGTAAAATATGTGCATGTCTGTTTTGTTCTAGTAAAATAGTTGCACTGGATAGAACATGTGTCTCCAGGGTATGACATACACCTCAGCCCAGCATTTGTAATTCATAAAGACTCAATTGCACCCATGTATTATCTTGTCCCACAGCTTGTCTTATTTTTTTTTTTTATTGATGTTTTCAAATTATATTTTGTGTATATGTTAAAGTGGACTGTTTTATATGGGTATTTCAAAATAATAATAATAATATTTTCATCCTTAAAGGGATATAAAAGTGTAAAAATGAAACACTCTAATGAGGTAGAGCATTTTATTATTGCACAATTGTATGCTTATAATGGTTTGTTTAACTCCAGTAAAGTTGTTAAACTCATAGTTAAAGTCAGCTCCAGACCAGCAATGCAATGAGCAATAGTAGTTTAATAAATATATATGGGGAGCCAATGCTCATTTACATGTGTGAGATTAAACTATTGGAACCCAAATCTATCTTCATCTAGGCTAAACAATATGAATGCAATTTGAATGTAGGTATTTTAGATATACTGGGTACACTTGCTTAATGACTATACTGTCATCAGTAATCATAAAAAGGGTACAAAAACATTGCTAAAGACATGGGTGTTCGTCAATCCATGAAAAGGCATATTGTCTACCAATGGAAAAAAAATGAAGAGCTGTTGCTACTCTCCCTATGAGTGGGCATCCAGTAAAGATCACTTCAATAGCTGTCAGGTTAGGAAATGTCCAGAAGAAGACCCAAATGCTAGGGCGAACTTAATCAACACCCTTGCACTCTGAGTTTAATCCAGGATGTGGCCCCACGACAACCTCCAAAAAACAATTTACTCACGATATGGAGCAGGGTTAGCCTGTGCCCAAAGTAATTCAAGATATCAGCCAGATAGACTTCTGAATAAGGAACTGGTTTCAGGAAATGTCTTCCACAGAATCAGGAGAGCAGGGATAGTCCACTTATACTCAGACAGAAGAAGGGTAAAACAGGAAACAGTTAATAATGCAGGAGTAGGTAATTTGTTATCAGGCAGTTTGAGGGTAAACACTGTGTAGATAGTCTTTGCAGAGTATGCAACAGGTAATCAGGCAGTTTGAGGGTTAACACGGTGTAGTCAGAACTTGCAGAGTTAACAACATGTAATCAGGTAGTTTGAGGGTTAACACTGTGCAGACAGTCTTTGCAGAGTATGCAACAAGTAATCAGGCAGTTTGAGGGTTAACACTGTGTAGATAGTCTTTGCAGAGTATGCAACAGGTAATCAGGCAGTTTGAGGGTTAACACGGTGTAGTCAGAACTTGCAGAGTTAACAACATGTAATCAGGTAGTTTGAGGGTTAACACTGTGCAGACAGTCTTTGCAGAGTATGCAACAAGTAATCAGGCAGTTTGAGGGTTAACACTGTGTAGACAGTCTTTGCAGAGTATGCAATAGGTAAACAGGCAGTTTGAGGTTAACACTGTGTAGATAGTCTTTGCAGGGTATTCAACAGGTAATCAGGCAGTTTGAGGGTTAACACTGTGTAGTCAGAACTTGCAGAGTTAACAACATGTAATCAGGTAGTTTGAGGTTTAACACTGTGCAGACAGTCTTTGCAGAGTATGCAACAAGTAATCAGGCAGTTTGAAAGTTTCACAAAACAAACAGTACTTGCATTGTTTGGAGACAGGTAATCAGGAGGTTGAAGGTTAATCCAGCATAGTAAATCCTTGAAGAGATTGGCAACAGAAAAGCAGCAGTTAGAGAGATTCCACAGTGAATTCACCACAGAAGCCACAAAGTTAAACAAACGGGCACCGGAGAAACAGGAATCCCGAAATAAAAAGCCTGGTTGTGACATCATCAGGAAGGGGTGGCTCAGACACCTGTCAATCAAGCACACAGAGGTGACTGCAGAGCTTCCCAGCAGCTGAGCGTGACAGTGCCCCCTCCTCAAGGACCCCTCCGGGGGACCCGACCGGGCCTGGCAGGGTATTTCTTGTGAAAAGACTTGACAAGAGCTGGAGCATGAACATGAGAGGCCGGTTCCCAAGATCGTTCAGAGATAGGATAGCCCTTCCAATGGACCAGGTAGTACAGCCGATTGCCCCGTAGCTTGGAATCGAGAATCTGGCTGACTTCAAACTCAGAAGTTCCCTCTACGGAAAGTAGAGGAGGTGGTTTACTCTTGATAGAGTACCGATTGTAGATGACTGGCTTGAGTAGGGAGACATGAAACACTGGATGGATCTTGAGAGTCTTGGGTAAGGCCAGGCGGTATGCAGAAGAACAAACTCTGGAAACAATTCGAAAAGGTCCAATGTACTTAGGACCCAACTAGGTACAAGGTTGTTTTAGACGTATGAATCTGGTGGATAAAAATACTCTTTCTCCAGTACGAAGTAAAGGAGCCTTGCACCTTCTGCGATCAGCATATTTCTTATGTCTTATGGAAGAAGAGAGTAGATTTTGACGAATGAGTTGCTAGTGATTACTGAGATTTTTCACTATACGATCTGCTCCAGGGACTTCAGTAGAACTGGTAATCATAGGAAAGGTTCTAGGTTCAAATCCATAAGCTGCCTTAAAGGGAGAGGTCTGTAATGAGGCGTTATAGCGTGAGTTGTGAGCTAATTCCGCCAAAGGCAATAACTGAGACCAGTTGGAGTGGTGATGGTCTACATAATGTCTAAGAAAAGATTCCAAGGCTTGATTTACACGCTCAGTCTGTCCGTTGGATTGAGGATGGTGTGCAGTAGAAAGAGATATGTTGATTGCGAAGTGCTTACAAAAAGACCTCCAAAATTTGGAAACAAATTGGACTCCACGATCTGAGACTATATCAGTGGGAAAACCATGTAAACGAGATATATGTAGAACAAAGAGTTCAGAAAGTCTTTGAGCTGAAGGCAAGCCTGGAAGAGGTATGAAGTGAGCAGACTTGGAGAACCGATCCACCACTACCCAAATGGTCGTATTTCCAGCAGAAACAGGAAGATCTGTAACAAAGTCCATGGATAAGTGAGACCAAGGGTAATGAGGAATAGGAAGAGGGTGTAATAGACCAAACGGTCGATGAGAAGACTGTTTGTTCGAAGCACAAGAACTACAAGCAGCAATATAATCCTTAACATCCCTCCTCATAGTGGACCACCAAACATGCTGCTTCAGTTTCCACAATGTATTGGTTATTCCAGGATGACCTGCTGAAATGTTGTCATGAGCCCAACGTAGAAGCTTAAGACGTAATCCTTTGGCTACATACAGGATACCAGAAGGTAGTTTGCAAGAAGATGGTACCCGGACTTGAGCAGCATGTAAAGCCTGTACTGGAAAAGAGGATACTTGAGCCAAAACTTTGACTGGATGTAGTATAGGTTCTGAATCCAATGGAGAAGGTTCAGAAGATTGGAACTGCCTAGATAAAGCATCTGCCTTGGAATTTTTTGAACCAGGAACATAGAAAAGTACAAAATTAAACCTGGAGAAGAACAAGGCCCACCGAGACTGACGAGGATTGAGACGTGTAGCTGTTTGGAGGTATAAAAGATTCTTGTGATCTGTCAGAATGAAAAAAGGTTGACTGGTACCCTCTAACCAATGCCTCCATTCATCCAAAGCTTATTTTATAGCCAAAAGCTCCTTATTGCCCACATCATAATTTAACTCGGCAGGATTGAATTTTTTCGAAAAGAACGCCACAGGATGTATCTTGCTGGTAGTTGGATCACGTTGGGAGAGAACAGCTCCAGCTGCTATAAAGGAAGCGTCAACCTCCAAAATAAACTGGAGATCAGGAATTGGATGACTGAGAAAAGGTGCAGAAGAATATGCTGATTTTAGCGTTTCAAAAGCCTGTACTGCCGAAGAGGACCAGTTCTTACAATTTTGCCCTTTCTTAGTAAGAGAAGTGAGTGGAGACGTGATGTCAGCAAAGTTCTTTATAAACTTTCTATAGTAATTGGCAAAGCCAAGAAACCTCTGCAGGGATTTGAGAGTAGTTGGTCTGGGCCAGTCCTTGATAGCCGACAGTTTAGCAGGATCCATCTCAAAACCTGATTCAGAAATGATATACCCCAAAAAGGGGATGGAACTCTGATGAAAAGAGCATTTCTCCAATTTAGCGAACAGGGAATTGTCTCGTAACCTCTGAAGTACCAGTCTTACATGATGTACATGTTCCTGTAATGTTTTCGAATAGATCAGAATGTCATCGAGGTAAATGATAACAAATTGATTTAGATAATCTCTGAAGATTTCGTTAACAAAGTGCTGAAATACTGCTGGTGCATTGCACAATCCGAATGGCATTACCAGATACTCGTAGTGACTCTGACCAGATTGTAGGCCCCATGGAGATCTAACTTGGAAAAAATAGAAGCACCTTGAAGACGATCGAATAACTCAGAAATGAGCGGCAGAGGATAGCTGTTTTTGACAGTAATCTGATTCAAGGCTCGATAATCAATACAGGGACGAAGACCTCCATCTTTTTTCCCAATGAAGAAAAAACCTGCACCCACAGGTGAAGAGGAAGGACGAATAAATCCTCTGGCTAAGTTGTCCTTTATGTATTCCTCGAGAGAGACATTTTCTTGACGAGAGAGGGGATAGGTCCTTCCCTTAGGGTAGTGAGCCCCTGAATACAATTCAATAGGACAGTCAAATATCCGGTGTGGAGGTAACGTCTCAGCCTCTTTTTTAGAAAACACATCACAAAAGGCATGATAGTAATTAGGCAATGATTCAGGAACTTCCACTATAGCTACGACAGGACAAGATGGTTTAAAGGGATTTTGCAGGCAATGTTTGAAACAGGTAGTTCCCCAGGAAATAAGTTCTCCTTTAGACCATGAGAAAACTGGATCATGAAGCTGCAACCAAGGTAACCCCAGAATCAATGGTATGTGGGGAGAAGAGATGACATCAAAACGAATAATTTCAGAATGAAGTATACCCACAGTCAAAAGAAGAGGAATGGTAGAATGTTGTATGATACCAGAACCTAGAGGCTGTCCACTGACAGTAGTTACCTTAACTAACTGTTTCTTGGCTTGAAGAGGAATCCTGAGAGAGTCAGCAAAGTTTGAATCAATGAATACTCCAGCAGCTCCAGAATCGATGAGAGCTTGAGCTCGAAACTTGGTGTTTCCAAAAGAGATAGTTACAGGAAGAAAAAGTTTAGAATTGAGGGAAGACATGGGATTCTGGCTTAACTCTGTCCCTCTATCAAAAGTTAAGCCTTGGCTTTTACTGGCCGGATAGGACAGTCCTTCAGTAAATGTCCTTTGGTACCACAATACAGACATAACCCAAGAGTACGCCTTCTATGGCGTTCAGCTTCTGACAATTTAATAGCTCCTACTTCCATGGGTTCCACAGACTAAGGAGATTGGGAATTATTATTAGAAAGACTTGATGTTTGAATAGGAGGACGAAAAGAAGATTTAACAAAGGATCTCAGATTCCTATCTCTCTCCTGAAGACGTTCAGAATGCCGGGCGTCAAGAGTAATACATAAATTGATAAGACCCTCCAATGAATCAGGGAGTTCCCGAAATACAAGTTCATCCTTAAGGCGTTCGCAAAGTCCTTTGCGAAAGGCTGCCCGTAAGGCTCCATGGTTCCAATCAGTTTCAGCGGCTAAAATCCTGAATTCAATAGCATATTGAGCTACCGAAAGGGATCCCTGTCTCAGATCCAACAATCCTGCCTCAGCAGCTGCAGCCCTCCCAGGCTTGTCAAAAACAGAAGAAAAAATGGGCACAAATAATTCCACATCCTGTAGTAATGGATCATACTTCTCTAAAAGAGGGGACACCCAGGCTAGAGCCTTACCCTTCATGAGGGAAATAATAAAGGTGATTTTGGAAGTAGAATTGGAAAAAACTTGAGGATTGTTTCTGAAGTGTAAACAACACTGATTAAGGAATCCACGGCATTCTTCAGGATTACCGTCATATTTATCTGGAAGTGGGATTCGTGGTATATTCTGTCCAACAGGTTTAGGTGGATTAAAGACAGCATTGGTGCTAGTAGCAGTGGCAGCAGGAGTCGCCGTAGCTTGAGAAGGAGCGGAGAGGTTATGTAGCAGAGCAGTAATCTGGTCAAGCTTGGAATCCAAAGATTGCAAATGAGCAGAATGATTTCCTAGAAGTTGTCCTTGTAGAGCCACAGCCCTGGATATCTCATCAGGGTCCATATTATGGCCCGTTTGTACTGTCAGGTTAGGAAATGTCCAGAAGAAGACCCAAATGCTAGGGCGAACTTAATCAACACCCTTGCACTCTGAGTTTAATCCAGGACGTGACCCCACGACAACCTCCAAAAAACAATTTACTCACAATATGGAGCAGGGTTAGCCTGTGCCCAAAGTAATTCAAGATATCAGCCAGATAGACTTCTGAATAAGGAACTGGTTTCAGGAAATGTCTTCCACAGAATCAGGAGAGCAGGGATAGTCCACTTATACTCAGACAGAAGAAGGGTAAAACAGGAAACAGTTAATAATGCAGGAGTAGGTAATTTGTTATCAGGCAGTTTGAGGGTAAACACTGTGTAGATAGTCTTTGCAGAGTATGCAACAGGTAATCAGGCAGTTTGAGGGTTAACACAGTGTAGTCAGAACTTGCAGAGTTAACAACATGTAATCAGGTAATTTGAGGGTTAACACTGTGCAGGCAGTCTTTGCAGAGTATGCAACAAGTAATCAGGCAGTTTGAGGGTTAACACTGTGTAGATAGTCTTTGCAGAGTATGCAACAGGTAATCAGGCAGTTTGAGGGTTAACACTGTGTAGTCAGAACTTGCAGAGTTAACAACATGTAATCAGGTAGTTTGAGGGTTAACACTGTGCAGACAGTCTTTGCAGAGTATGCAACAAGTAATCAGGCAGTTTGAGGGTTAACACTGTGTAGACAGTCTTTGCAGAGTATGCAATAGGTAAACAGGCAGTTTGAGGTTAACACTGTGCAGACAGTCTTTGCAGAGTATGCAACAAGTAATCAGGCAGTTTGAGGGTTAACACTGTGTAGACAGTCTTTGCAGAGTATGCAATAGGTAAACAGGTAGTTTGAGGGTTAACACTGTGCAGACAGTCTTTGCAGAGTATGCAACAAGTAATCAGGCAGTTTGAGGGTTAACACTGTGTAGACAGTCTTTGCAGAGTATGCAATAGGTAAACAGGCAGTTTGAGGTTAACACTGTGTAGATAGTCTTTGCAGAGTATGCAACAGGTAATCAGGCAGTTTGAGGGTTAACACTGTGTAGTCAGAACTTGCAGAGTTAACAACATGTAATCAGGTAGTTTGAGGTTTAACACTGTGCAGACAGTCTTTGCAGAGTATGCAACAAGTAATCAGGCAGTTTGAAAGTTTCACAAAACAAACAGTACTTGCATTGTTTGGAGACAGGTAATCAGGAGGTTGAAGGTTAATCCAGCATAAGTCCTTGAAGAGATTGGCAACAGAAAAGCAGCAGTTAGAGAGATTCCACAGTGAATTCACCACAGAAGCCACAAAGTTAAACAAACAAACGGGCACTGGAGAAACAGGAAGCTCGAAATAAAAAGCCTCGTTGTGACATCATCAGGAAGGGGTGGCTCAGACACCTGTCAATCAAGCACACAGAGAGGACTGCAGAGCTTCCCAGCAGCTGAGCGTGACAATAGCACAACAGGCAACCTGAAAGAGGTGAGAAAAAACCCCCAAGTGTAAACACAAAAGAACTCCAGAAAAGTCTACAAACTGAGAAAATCTTTGTTCATGTTTTTACTATCAGAAAAACACTGAACTAGAATGGTTTTCATGGAAGGATGCCATGAAGGAAATCACTGCTGTCTAAAAAAAGCATTGTGGCATGTATCAAGTTTGTCCAAGACCACCTGGATGTCCTACAATGCTTCTTAGAAAGTGTACTGTGGACAGATGAAAAAAAAGTTGAATGTTTTGGCAAAACATTCAAACTCTGGACTATTTCAGTCTGTGAAAACGATATTGAAAGTCCCTTCCTCAACAAAATGGCTACCCTCCTCTTCCTACCCTTGGATGGGAAACACAAAACTTGACCCACCTAACGTATTTTTAACTTCTCATGCTCTTCTGCTGTCAATTTGGTATCCTGAAGCGGCGCTATATCTGCATGCAAAGACTTCAGGTGTTGTAGAATTATACCTCTGTTTGCAGGTGAAGTGATATCACCCACATTCTGCAGACGCAGGGATTTTACATCGACGTACATACACATACATAGAGAAACAGATTTATACTATGGAGATAATGAAAATATTTTACATTACAATCTTATGCCCATTAAACAATATTTCAGAGGGATATTCAAAGAGATTTTCGCATATAGATCTCGAGATATCTGGACATATGTATATTCAGATACATATCTCGCAATAAATTAATATATCAGTCCAAAAATCATAACACATATAGAAAAATACTTATTTAGAATTAAATAGAACATATTCCATTGCGAAAACATTTTCGCAATATGAAATATTCAGATTTTCATGTACACTTTTCGAGGAGAATGCGTCATGGGCTTTGCCCAACAGATTAGGGTTTTTGTGGGTTTCTTTCTATTTGTCTTCTCCCTTGACTTCTATGGGGAATACGTGAATGCACACACGATTTCGCAGTTTGCATTACGTGGCTTAACGCTTGCAAAATAAGTTATTTTGCAACTTGTAATAGCTGCGCAACTCCAAATGCGAAAAGCCATAACGGCATAGAGTTTTCACAACTGATTTGCTGCATGACTTGTAATCTTGCCCAAAATGTTTAATCAATTAAATAGATGTTTTAGCAAAGAATGTCTGTTGAGCCTCCATAGAGATTTCATTAAATCATTTTCGTCAATAAACTGCATTATTTAAATATTGATTTTACCAGCTACACAACTAAAATAATTCAAATTCTTTAATAAACCCAGTATCTAATGTTGCTGTGTGTCATTGCAAGTTTTACATTTACTGATAAATCCATTTCTTAACACTAAGATGATTCATATTCAGTTACTAGTCAGCATACAGTATAGTCATGACCATTCTCATGACAGCCTCACTGGTTGAGGAATTTGGATTTTTATTTACAACAGGGGTGTCCTCCCTTTTTATCCTAAAGACCACATTCCAATTTCTTTACTTATATCTATACATATCTATCTATCTATCTATCTATCTATCTATCTATCTATCTATCAGTCTGTCTATATATCCGTCTATCAACACTTTTATGCTTCTGTATTAACTTGCACTGTACCAATTTTATAAATGGCAATTAGATGCAATGAAGTATTTGTATTATGGTGGAGACACAAATAACCTTAACTACCACTGACAAAGAACCCAGGACCATTTCCAGTGCTAATTGCCACTGCAGTTAACCATAAGCACGATTCCTCTTAGTTAATCCTAGTTGTAAACACATTTTCCACTGCCATAACTCCTAAATGCTGCCTTGTCTGCATTGTAATTAACCTCTCACAACAATTCCCTGTTTCACAAAACAAAAAAGTGTCACAAAACATCAAAATTACATTACAAAGTAGTTACACTCATAAAAACACCATCTAATAAAAATTATTTTAAAAAATATTGCACAAAAAAATTATATTGGCTCAAAGTTATAAAAAAAGGCAAAAGGCTTTAACATTGAGATACATACATATACATGTCTAAATATGTATTTACACAGTATCCCACAAAAGTGAGTGCACCCCTCACATTTTTGTAAATATTTTATTATATCTTTTCATGTGACAACACTGAAGAAATGACAATTTGCTACAATGTAAAGTAGTGAGTGTACAGCCTGTATAACAGTGTCAATTTGCTTTCCCCTCAAAATAACTCAACACACAGCCATTAATGTCTAAACTGTTGGCAACAAAAGTGAGTACACCCCTAAAGGGAAATGTCCAAATTGGGCCCAAAGTGTCAATATTTTCTGTGGCCACCATTATTTTCCAGCACTGCCTTAACCCTCTTGGGCATGGAGTTCACCAGAGCTTCATAGATTGCCACTGGAGTCCTCTTCCACTCCTCCATGATGACATCACAGAGCTGGTGGATTTTAGAGACCTTGCGCTCCCCCACTTTCTGTTTGAGGATGCCCCACAAATGCTCTTTAGGGTTTAGGTCTGGATACATGCTTGGATAGTCTATCACCTTTATCCTCAGCTTCTTTAGCAAGGCAGTGGTCATCTTGGAGGTGTTTTTGGGGTCGTTATCATGTTGGAATATTGCCCTGCGGCCCAGTCTCTGAAGGGAGGGGATCATGCTCTGCTTCAGTATGGCACAGTACATGTTGGCATTCATGGTTCCCTCAATGAACTGTAGCTCCCCAGTGCCAGCAGCACTCATGCATGCAGGCTCAGACCATGACACTCCCACCACCATGCTTGACTGTAGGCAAGACACACTTGTCTTTGTACTCCTCACCTGGTTGCCGCCACACATGCTTGACACCATCTGAACCAAATAAGATTATCTTGGTCTCATCGGACCACAGGACATGGTTCTAGTAATTCATGTCCATAGTCTGCTTGTCTTCAGCAAACTGTTTGCAGGCTTTCTTGTGCATCTTTAGAAGAGGCTTCCTTCTGGGATGACAGCCATGCAGACCAATTTGATGCAGTGTGTGGCGTATGGTCTGAGCATTGACAGGCTGACCCCCCACCCCTTCAACCTCTATAGCAATGCAGGCAGCACTCATAAATCTATTTTCGAAAGACAACCTCTGAAAATGGCGCTGAGCATGTGCACTCAACTTCTTTTGGAAGTAGAACCTGTCCTGTAAAACCGCTGTATGGTCTTGCCCACCGTGCTGCAGCTCAGTTTCAGGGTCTTGGCAATCTTCTTATAGCCTAGGCCATCTTTATGTAGAGCAACAATTCTTTTTTTCAGATCCTTAGAGAGTTCTTTGCCGCAAGGTGCCATGTTGAACTTCTAGTGACCAGTATGAGAGAGTGTGAGAGCGATAACACCAAATTTAACACACCTGCTCCCCATTCACACCTGAGACCTTGTAACACCAAAGAATCACATGATACCGGGTAGGGTTAATTGGGCCCAACGGTTAATTGGGCCCAATTTAGCCATTTCCACTTAGGGGTGTATTCACTTTTGTTGCCAACAGTTTAGACATTAATGGCTGTGTATAGAGTTATTTTGAGGGGACAGCAAATTTACACTGTTATACAGGAAAAGTGTAATTTCTTCAGTATTGTCACATGAAAAGATATAATAAAATATTTACAAAAATGTGAGGGGTGTACTTACTTTTGTGGGATACTGAATATATATATATATATATATATATATATATATATATATATATATATATATATATATATATATATATATATAGATATATAGATATAGATAGATATATATACAGGGAGTGCAGAATTATTAGGCAAATGAGTATTTTGACCACATCATCCTCTTTATGCATGTTGTATTACTCCCAGCTGTATAGGCTTGAAAGCCTACTACCAATTAAGCATATTAGGTGATGTGCATCTCTGTAATGAGAAGGGGTGTGGTCTAATGACATCAACACCCTATATCAGGTGTGCATAATTATTAGGCAACTTCCTTTCCTTTGGCAAAATGGGTCAAAAGAAGGACTTGACAGGCTCAGAAAAGTCAAAAATAGTGAGATATCTTGCAGAGGGATGCAGCACTCTTAAAATTGCAAAGCTTCTGAAGCATGATCATCGAGCAATCAAGCGTTTCATTCAAAATAGTCAACAGGGTCGCAAGAAGCGTGTGGAAAAACCAAGGCGCAAAATAACTGCCCATGAACTGAGAAAAGTCAAGCGTGCAGCTGCCAAGATGCCACTTGCCACCAGTTTGGCCATATTTCAGAGCTGCAACATCACTGGAGTGCCCAAAAGCACAAGGTGTGCAATACTCAGAGACATGGCCAAGGTAAGAAAGGCTGAAAGACGACCACCACTGAACAAGACACACAAGCTGAAACGTCAAGACTGGGCCAAGAAATATCTCAAGACTGATTTTTCTAAGGTTTTATGGACTGATGAAATGAGAGTGAGTCTTGATGGGCCAGATGGATGGGCCCGTGGATGGATTGGTAAAGGGCAGAGAGCTCCAGTCCGACAAGGTGGAGGTGGAGTACTGGTTTGGGCTGGTATCATCAAAGATGAGCTTGTGGGGCCTTTTCGGGTTGAGGATGGATTCAAGCTCAACTCCCAGTCCTACTGCCAGTTTCTGGAAGACACCTTCTTCAAGCAGTGGTACAGGAAGAAGTCTGCATCCTTCAAGAAAAACATGATTTTCATGCAGGACAATGCTCCATCACACGCGTCCAAGTACTCCACAGCGTGGCTGGCAAGAAAGGGTATAAAAGAAGAAAATCTAATGACATGGCCACCTTGTTCACCTGATCTGAACCCCATTGAGAACCTGTGGTCCATCATCAAATGTGAGATTTACAAGGAGGGAAAACAGTACACCTCTCTGAACAGTGTCTGGGAGGCTGTGGTTGCTGCTGCACGCAATGTTGATGGTGAACAGATCAAAACACTGACAGAATCCATGGATGGCAGGCTTTTGAGTGTCCTTGCAAAGAAAGGTGGCTATATTGGTCACTGATTTGTTTTTGTTTTGTTTTTGAATTTCAGAAATGTATATTTGTGAATGTTCAGATGTTATATTGGTTTCACTGGTAAAAATAAATAATTGAAATGGGTATATATTTGTTTTTTGTTAAGTTGCCTAATAATTATGCACAGTAATAGTCACCTGCACAGACAGATATCCCCCTAAAATAGCTAAAACTAAAAACAAACTAAAAACTACTTCTAAAAATATTCAGCTTTGATATTAATGAGTTTTTTGGGTTCATTGAGAACATGGTTGTTGTTCAATAATAAAATTAATCCTCAAAAATACAACTTGCCTAATAATTCTGCACTCCCTGTATATATATATATATATATATATATATATATATATATATATATATATATATATATATATATATATACAGTGAGGCCTCGGTTTACGAATTTAATTCGTTCTCCGGGTCGTTTCGTATTGCGAAAAATTCGTAAACCGAAACACGGTTTCCCATAGGAATGCATTGAAAATCAATTAATGCGTTCCGGAGGTCCGAAAAAATTCAAGTAAAGTGTCCAAAAAAGGCTCCAAAAGGCTCCAAAAGGCTTAACAACTTGCTGCAAATGGCTCCAATGTCTCCAAAAGGCTCCACAACTTGCTGCAAATGGCTCCAAAAGGCTCAACAACTTGCTGCAAAATGGCTCCAAAACCTCTCCAACACCTCTACACTGGTACCCAAACTTCATTAATTCAATCATACTTGAGTATGCAGGGGGCACAGGGGCCACTGGTTTCGTATTGCGAAAAATATTCGTAAACCGAGGGGGGCAAACCGGCATTTTGTTTCGTATTGCGAAAAAAATTCGTAAACCGAGGGGGGCAAACCGGCATTTTGTTTCGTATTGCGAAAAAAAATCGTAAACCGAGTCAAATTTTCTTCAAATTTCGATTTCGTAAACCGAAATTTCGTATACCGAGTCGTGCGTAAACCGGGGCCTCACTGTATATATATATATATATATATATATATATATATATATATATATATGTGTGTGTGTGTTTTTGTACATATGTATTTATATATTCATATTAGTATTTACAGACATATATAAACAAATAAACACATATATACATGTGTATACACATGTGTGTGTGTGTGTATATATATATATATATATATATATATATATATATAAATATATTTATATTCAGTTTGTAGGTGCATGCACTCTCACCATCCATGTTCAACTGCCAGGGTGCTATAAAAAATATCCAAAGATGCAATGATGAATAAGCACTCACTGGACTTTAGCCATCCGTGTAAATAAATAATTTTATTGTGACGTTTCGGGACACAAAACAGTCCCTTCCTCTGACAAACAACAATGCAAAAGTGGCGAAGATTTAAAGGTGAATAGAACCCTCCCCTAATCATTGATCCAATCAGTGCACGAGTTGTGAAAAGACAGGAGAAACAAACCCCCTGATAGGATAGTACTAAAGAGAGAAACAACCAGATAGGCTGAAGCCAAAGTGTAAAAGTGCAGCATGAAATAAAGTGTATAGATTATAAAAGATTATAAAAGATTATCCCCTTGGGCCGCAAAGGTATCCTGACAAAAAGCTTCAATTTATACTCATAAACCCAATATGCAGTTTTCTATGAGAAAGAAACAATCTCTCTCTACGAAATTCCACCAATCAAACATCAAAGTGCCGCACACACCCATCTTACAGCCAATCAAATCAAGACTGACACAGGTCTGACATCTACACAGCCCTACTGTGAAAGCCGAACATAACAAAACCTACCATAACATAACAAAGGGGACTAGAGTGACTGGCGCTGTGCGAGCAATACTAAAGTCTAACAGTCACAATGGAGGATGGCCAGGTCTCCTAAGTTGTCAAACCAAATATCCCTATTAAATCTTAAGTAGCACATATTGCGCCAGCGGGCACGGACCCATACACACTCAAAAATAATTCCTCCCCTATTAATAGCCTTATGTCCCCAGAATCAGTAAGTAAACAATGTTAAACAAGCCCACAGACCATCTGCCAATAACGCAGGATATTGGCAGAGGTGCCACCCAGTTGTCAAACTGAGCCAATGATGGAGCAGAATCAGGTAAGTGCGGTCCACCCCCATGGGCAATCCTCCACATAAGCGTGAAGATAGCCGCACTAGGTGCAGAGTCTAAGAACAATATAGTAGCGCAAGCCCTAAGTGGGCGACAAGGAACCAAATGTGAATAAAATGTGAATAAAATAACAACTATAATTGCTTCTAATTTACTTTTATCTCGAGGGTGAACGCTGTAATGACAGAGGAATTTATAACAGTACCATCACCAATTGTTAGTGAAAAAATAATAAACTGGACGCCTGCAAGAAAAATATGAATTCTCATTGCCGGACCCCATTAAAGAAAGCTCACTGTCTTGTCTAGATGCACAAAGTGTGAATCTAAAGACACAAACAATAATAATAGCATAAAACCAATCAACTGCATATTATCAAAAAGAATGGACTCCTCAGAGTACCAATAAACATACCAAATAAGTGGGAACTCACAAAAACTAACAATAGCTATAGACTATACCTGATCATATTAGCTCCGCAAAGACATAAAAATTTAATGTTATGTCAGCCTATTAATAATAACAAGTTGAGCAGTGTGTGTGGAAAAAGCTATTCAATAAATAATGTCTGTCCATAAAGTTCCCAGTTCAAAAATCCACCTAGCTTCTTTGCGTAGAAGGATGGTGGCTCTGTCTCCTCCTCTGCTCAGTTTAGGAACATGATCGATTATTCTAAACTGCATATCTGTGACTGAGTGTCCGGATTCCAAAAAATGGCGAGCCACTGGTTGGTCTGTTTTGCCATTCTTGATGGCCAATTGGATACTGTATTGATGATTGGCCATCCTGGTCCTGGCATCATCCGTTGTCTTGCCGGTATAGTATTTACCACATGGACAGTTCAAGAGGTACACAATGTGTGTAGTAGTGCAAGTCACCGCATACTTGATCTTATATTTCTTCCTGCATTCGGGATGTTGAAATTGAGCACCGGTGATCATTGCATTACAAGTGACACATCCAAGGCAGTGATAGCAGCCAGCTTTTCTCCCCAGCCAAGTGGTTGGAGTTTTGTCGGTCAGATCTGTCTTCATCAATAGGTCCCTGAGGTTCCGACCCCTTCTGTATCCTACTCGTGGTGTTTTCCATGCTTTAAATGGTAGAGTGTGGTCAGATTCAAGTAAATTCCACTCTTCTTTTAGTGCTTTGATGATCAGATGTTTATCCGGTGTGTAGGAAGTTACAAAAGTCATCTGTTCCGATAGTGATTTTTCAGAAGTATCTGTTCTTCCTTGGGTACTCACCAGTGTACGTGTTTCTGCCAGTGTTTTTCGATTATAGCCTCTCTCAATGAAACGCTGTGTCATTTCATCCATTTGGATTGAGCACTTTTCTACATCTGTGTTATTTCTCATAACCCGTTGAAATTGTGCTTTAGGGATATTTCTGACCAGGTTTGGTTGATGGCAACTACGAGCGTGCAGGATTGAGTTCCTATCGGTTAGCTTCCTGTAGAGAGTGGTGCCCAGATAGGTCTCCTTCTTGAAAACTCTCACATCTAGATAGTCAACCATGTCGAAGCTTGTGGTAGCACTGAATCGGATAGTGCTGTTTATTTCATTAAGACTCGTGATCCAAGCATCAAGTGTCAACAGCCCATCCTGCCAGATTAAGAACAAATCGTTGATGTAGCGACAATAGTATTTAATTTCTGGTTTGTCAAAAATTCTAATGACATTTGTCTCATAATCGGCCATAAAAAGGTTGGCTAGCGACGGGGCCACATTTGACCCCATCGCCGTTCCAGAGATTTGTAAATAGTAGAGTTTGTCAAATTGAAAATAATTTTCTGAGAGACACATGTCAAGCAACGTTACTAGTACCTCTTCCGATGGACCGATATATGGTATTTTTCTCAGACATTTGGCCACCGCTGCTATACCTGAAGTGTGCGGAATGACAGTGTATAGACTTGAAACGTCAAGTGTGGCTAGAATGTCTGATGGTTTGATGTCTGTGAAATGTAGAATTTGAGTTATAAAATCCATTGAATCACGGATATATGACTTCTGTTGCTTCACCCATGGTTGCAGATAGTAATCAATAAATTCGGCTAAGGGCTGGAGAAGAGAGCCTCTAGCAGACACAATCGGCCTCCCAAGGGGGTTTTGTATATCCTTGTGTACCTTGGGTAGTGTGTACAATATTGGTACCACAGGGAAATCTCTTTTCAAAAAATTGTAATGATTTTGGATGATTTGACCATCATCTAGCCACCGTTTTAAAGTAGTATCGATCTTCTTTTTTAGAAGCATCGTGGGGTCACCTGGTAGAGGAAGATAGGTTTTGTTGTCTGATAATTGTTTCATGATCTCTGCCTTATAATTAGTCGTGTCCATAACCACAATACCCCTGCCTTTGTCGGCGGGGCGTATGACGATGGAACTGTCCTTTTGTAGCGACCCAATAGCCAATCTTATTTCTTTAGTCAAATTATCCGATCTTCTGACTGTGGGTTCTTTAGATATCTGATCTTGCAGATAATTAGTAACTGTCTGGATGTTGGCATTACTGGAATTTGTGTCAAAGCGTCCCTTTGTTTTAAATCGATCAACCTCGTCACTGGTGGTGCCAAAATATTCCTTAAGTCTAAGATTTCTACCATACTTCTGGATGTCTATGTACAGATCAAAGTTATCCTTCCTAGTCAATGGTACAAATGACAACCCCTTGTTGAGTAGCTTGATCTCCGATTCATTCAAGTGTGCGACTGCTGATGTTAAAAACCATATTAGTGGTAATATCTGTATTGGAGGGCGGCGGGCTATGCCCCCCCTCCGCGTGTGCGGCCTCTGCTTCGTCCTAAAAAACGACTCCCTGAACTGGGTGGAAGCGATCCTGTGTTGTTCATGGGGTTGTCCCATTGATGGAAGCCCCTGCCACCCCTAGAGCGAGTGGTAACCCCACTAGAGGCACCTCCAATGGCACCTAGGTCGGTATCTGGATCAGAATTGTCACCAGAGCTGGAGTCAATGGTGGTCATATTTTTCTTAGTGTAGCGCCTTTCCCGGCGGGGACGGATTGCCCTTCTATCGTCTGGGGTCATCTTCCATCTATAAATGGTCTTATAGGAATAATCCTGATTGACAGTCTGTAATTTCCTATTTTTAAAGGCAATCAGCTCTTGTTTATAGGTTTTCAATTGGGTGTCTAATTTGGTAATCCAGTCTGTGTTGGTGTCCATTCGAAGAGAAGGTAGTTTATCCGTTTCATATAAGGTTATTTCGACCTTTACCTCTTTAAGGAGCCGGCCCACCTCCCTTATAACTAGGAGCATCAAATCAAAAGAACATTTATTTAGAATTTTGCTCCAATTGATGCAAAATTCTGTGTTAGCTCGTCCAATGGTGGGTACATTCCTGATTCTGAACCCCCTTGGAATCATCCGTCGTTTGTGGTAATCCGACAAATAGGTGCCACGCAGATTCAGGTCAATCTCTCTTTGTTTAAGTTTTGTTAAGTTGTTGTAAATAGATTGATAGGACTCTTCAATTTGTTGTTCCTCTATAGAACCAAAACGAATATTTTCTGCGTCCTCGTCAGTAAAAGTGAAAATATCCTCATTTTTGTCCTCCATGTTAATACTGGGGACATCACTGGTAGTGGCTTCAGTGGAGGTCATCTTGATGTAATGTGCACAAATATGCAAAGATGAACAAAAAGTATAATGATGAACGGGAGAAGGACTTCAACAACAGCCCCTGTGTGGGTGCACTACACGAAAATTAATTGTAAATATTCAGTTTGTAGGTGCATGCACTCTCACCATCCATGTTCAACTGCCAGGGTGCTATAAAAAATATCCAAAGATGCAATGATGAATAAGCACTCACTGGACTTTAGCCATCCGTGTAAATAAATAATTTTATTGTGACGTTTCAGGACACAAAACAGTCCCTTCCTCTGACAAACAACAATGCAAAAGTGGCGAAGATTTAAAGGTGAATAGAACCCTCCCCTAATCATTGATCCAATCAGTGCACGAGTTGTGAAAAGACAAGAGAAACAAACCCCCTGATAGGATAGTACTAAAGAGAGAAACAACCAGATAGGCTGAAGCCAAAGTGTAAAAGTGCAGCGTGAAATAAAGTGTATAGATTATAAAAGATTATAAAAGATTATCCCCTTGGGCCGCAAAGGTATCCTGACAAAAAGCTTCAATTTATACTCATAAACCCAATATGCAGCACTTTATTTCACGCTGCACTTTTACACTTTGGCTTCAGCCTATCTGGTTGTTTCTCTCTTTAGTACTATCCTATCAGGGGGTTTATTTCTCCTGTCTTTTCACAACTCGTGCACTGATTGGATCAATGATAAGGGGAGGGTTCTATTCACCTTTAAATCTTCGCCACTTTTGCATTGTTGTTTGTCAGAGGAAGGGACTGTTTTGTGTCCCGAAACGTCACAATAAAATTGTTTATTTACACGGATGGCTAAAGTCCAGTGAGTGCTTATTCATCATTGCATCTTTGGATATTTTTTATAGCACCCTGGCAGTTGAACATGGATGGTGAGAGTGCATGCACCTACAAACTGAATATTTACAATTAATTTTCATGTAGTGCACCCACACAGGGTCTGTTGTTGAAGTCCTTCTCCCCTTCGTCACTATACTTTTTGTTCATCTTTGCATATTTGTGCACATTACATCAAGATGACCTCCACTGAAGCCACTACCAGTGATGTCCCCAGTATTAACATGGAGGACAAAAATGAGGATATTTTCACTTTTACTGACGAGGACGCAGAAAATATTCGTTTTGGTTCTATAGAGGAACAACAAATTGAAGAGTCCTACCAATCTATTTACAACAACTTAACAAAACTTAAACAAAGAGAGATTGACCTGAATCTCCATGGTACCTATTTGTCGGATTACCACAAACGACGGATGATTCCGAGGGGGTTCAGAATCAGGAATGTACCCACCATCGGACGAGCTAACACAGAATTTTGCATCAATTGGAGCAAAATTCTAAATAAATGTTCTTTTGATTTGATGCTCCTAGTTATAAGGGAGGTGGGCATAAGGTCGAAATAACCTTATATGAAACGGATAAACTACCTTCTCTTTGAATGGACACCAACACAGACTGGATTACCAAATTGGACACCCAATTGAAAACCTATAAACAAGAGCTGATTGCCTTTAAAAATAGGAAATTACAGACTGCCAATCATACCGACCTAGTTGCCATTGGAGGTGCCCCTAGTGGGGTTACCACTCGCTCTAGGGGTGGCAGGGGCTTCCATCAATGGGACAACTCCATGAACAACACAGGATCGCTTCCACCCAGTTCAGGGAGTCATTTTTTAGGACGAAGCAGAGGCCGCACAGGCGGAGGGGGGGGCATAGCCCGCCGCCCTCCAATACAGATATAACCACTAATATGGTTTTTAACATCAGCAGTCGCACACTTAATGAATCGGAGATCAAGCTACTCAACAAGGGGTTGTCATTTGTACCATTGACTAGGAAGGATAACTTTGATCTGTACATAGACATCCAGAAGTATGGTAGAAATCTTAGACTTAAGGAATATTTTGGCACCACCAGTGACGAGGTTGATCGATTTAAAACAAAGGGACGCTTTGACCCAAATTCCAGTAATACCACCATCCAGACAGTTACTAATTATCTTCTAGATCAGATATCTAAAGAACCCACAGTCAGAAGATCGGATAATTTGACTAAAGAAGAAAGATTGGCCATTGGGTCGCTACAAAAGGGCAGTTCCATCGTCATACGCCCTGCTGACAAAGGCGGGGGTATTGTGGTTATGGACACGACTAATTATAAGGCAGAGATCATGAAACAATTATCAGACAACAAAACCTATCTTCCTCTACCAGGTGACCCCATGATGCTTCTAAAAAAGAAGATCGATACTACTTTAAAACGGTGGCTAGATGATGGTCAAATCATCTAAAATTATTACAATTTTTTGAAAAGAGATTTCCCTGTGGTACCGATATTGTACACACTACCCAAGGTACACAAGGATATACAAAACCCCCTTGGGAGGCCGATTGTGTCTGCTAGAGGCTCTCTTCTCCAGCCCTTAGCCGAATTTGTTGATTACTATCTGCAACCATGGGTGAAGCAACAGAAGTCATATATCCGTGATTCAATGGATTTTATAACTCAAATTCTACAACTCACAGACATCAAACCATCAGACATTCTAGCCACACTTGACGTTTCAAGTCTATACACTATCATTCCGCACACATCAGGTATAGCAGCGGTGGCCAAATGTCTGAGAAAAATACCATATATCGGCCAATCGGAAGAGGTACTAGTAACGTTGCTTGACATGTGTCTCTCAGAAAATTATTTTCTATTTGACAAACTCTACTATTTACAAATCTCTGGAACGGCGATGGGGTCAAATGTGGCCCCGTCGCTAGCCAACCTTTTTATGGCCGATTATGAGACAAATGTTATTGGAATTTTTGACAAACCAGAAATTAAATACTATTGTCGCTACATCGACGATTTGTTCTTAATCTGGCAGGATGGGCTGTTGACACTTGACACTTGGATCACGAGTCTTAATGAAATAAACAGCATTATCAGATTTAGTGCTACTACAAGCTTCGACATGGTTGACTATCTAGATGTGAGAGTTTTCAAGAAGGAGACCTATCTGGGCACCACTCTCTACAGGAAGCTAACCGATAGGAACTCAATCCTGCATGCTCGTAGTTGCCATCAACCAAACCTGGTCAGAAATATCCCTAAAGCACAATTTCAACGGGTTATGAGAAATAACACAGATGTAGAAAAGTGCTCAATCCAAATGGATGAAATGACACAGCGTTTCATTGAGAGAGGCTATAATCGAAAAACACTGGCAGAAACACGTACACTGGTGAGTACCCAAGGAAGAACAGATACTTCTGAAAAATCACTATCGGAACAGATGACTTTTATAACTTCCTACACACCGGATAAACATCTGATCATCAAAGCACTAAAAGAAGAGTGGAAGTTACTTGAATCTGACCACACTCTACCATTTAAAGCATGGAAAACACCACGAGTAGGATACAGAAGGGGTCGGAACCTCAGGGACCTATTGATGAAGACAGATCTGACCGACAATACTCCAACCACTTGGCTGGGGAGAAAAGCTGGCTGCTATCGCTGCCTTGGATGTGTCACTTGTAATGCAATGATCACCGGTGCTCAATTTCAACATCCCGAATGCAGGAAGAAATATAAGATCAAGTATGCGGTGACTTGCACTACTACACACATTGTGTACCTCTTGAACTGTCCATGTGGTAAATACTATACAGGCAAGACAACGGATGATGCCAGGACCAGGATGGCCAATCATCGATACAGTATCCGATTGGCCATCAAGAATGGCAAAACAGACCAACCAGTGGCTCGCCATTTTTTGGAATCTGGACACTCAGTCACAGATATGCGGTTTAGAATAATCGATCATGTTCCTAAACTGAGCAGAAGAGGAGACAGAGCCACCATCCTTCTACGCAAAGAAGCTAGGTGGATTTTTGAACTGGGAACTTTACAACCTAGGGGCCTAAATGTCCATACAGGATGGCAGTGTTTTCTATAACCAGTTGATCCACTGTCCTTCAGGATCGAGAGTCCACATTTCTGATGAGAGTCCATGGTCTAGATGAGAGTTCATGATCTATTTGGGGGAGCTGTATTCCCCTCTCTTTACAATTGATTCAGGCAACCTATTTGGTCTCTGTATATTATATTATATTATATTATTTTGTTGATTATGAATTTTATGTCGGTCATCTGACACATATACTATAATTGCTCTTCTCCAAACTTCTCTATGGTCCCCTTTTTTGCACCCTAGAGCGGTCCTCTATAGATTCTTTGATATGCTCATTTCGGTGGTTTTATCTATGGTTTTTAACTTTTTTTTCCCCTTGGCCTGCTATGGACAGACATTATTTATTGAATAGCTTTTTCCACACACACTGCTCAACTTGTTATTATTAATAGGCTGACATAACATTAAATTTTTATGTCTTTGCGGAGCTAATATGATCAGGTATAGTCTATAGCTATTGTTAGTTTTTGTGAGTTCCCACTTATTTGGTATGTGTATTGGTACTCTGAGGAGTCCATTCTTTTTGATAATATGCAGTTGATTGGTTTTATGCTATTATTATTGTTTGTGTCTTTAGATTCACACTTTGTGCATCTAGACAAGACAGTGAGCTTTCTTTAATGGGGTCCGGCAATGAGAATTCATATTTTTCTTGCAGGCGTCCAGTTTATTATTTTTTCACTAACAATTGGTGATGGTACTGTTATAAATTCCTCTGTCATTACAGCGTTCACCCTCGAGATAAAAGTAAATTAGAAGCAATTATAGTTGTTATTTTATTCACATTTTATTCACATTTGGTTCCTTGTCGCCCACTTAGGGCTTGCGCTACTATATTGTTCTTAGACTCTGCACCTAGTGCGGCTATCTTCACGCTTATGTGGAGGATTGCCCATGGGGGCGGACCGCACTTACCTGATTCTGCTCCATCATTGGCTCAGTTTGACAACTGGGTGGCACCTCTGCCAATAGCCTGCGGTTATTGGCAGATGGTCTGTGGGCTTGTTTACCATTGTTTACTTACTGATTCTGGGGACATAAGGTTCCGATCAGTTTTATTTATGGGTGAACAGAACCCACACGGCTGTTAATTTCCCTTAAATAGGGGAGGAATTATTTTTGAGTGTGTATGGGTCCGTGCCCGCTGGCGCAATATGCGCTACTTAAGATTTAATAGGGATATTTGGTTTGATAACTTAGGAGACCTGGCCATCCTCCATTGTGACTGTTAGACTTTAGTATTGCTCGCACAGTGCCAGTCACTCTAGTCCCCTTTGTTATGTTATGGTAGGTTTTGTTATGTTCGGCTTTCACAGTAGGGCTGTGTAGATGTCAGACCTGTGTCATGATTTGATTGGCTGTAAGATGGGTGTGTGCGGCACTTTGATGTTTGATTGGTGGAATTTCATAGAGAGAGATTGTTTCTTTCTCATAGAAAACTGCATATTGGGTTTATGAGTCCTATCAGGGGGTTTGTTTCTCCTGTCTTTTCACAACTCGTGCACTGATTGGATCAATGATTAGGGGAGGGTTCTATTCACCTTTAAATCTTCGCCACTTTTGCATTGTTGTTTGTCAGAGGAAGGGACTGTTTTGTGTCCCGAAACGTCACAATAAAATTATTTATTTACACGGATGGCTAAAGTCCAGTGAGTGCTTATTCATCATTGCATCTTTATATATATATATATATATATATATATATATATATATATATATATATATATATATATATATATATATATATATATATATATATATATATATATATATATATATATATATATATGTATATATATATAAGGGCAATGGAGCCATTTGCAGTTAAGTAGATGAAAACAAGAAAAAAAAATTAAGCAATATTCAAATTTAATCAAATGTTATAGTGTGTATTTACTGTAAATATGTCACATTCCAATGTTCTTGATATAGCAGAAAGTGTTCTAGATATTTCTAAATATATATTTATTTATATATATAAAGATAGATAGATAGATAGATAGATATAATCATGTACATCTATAGGTATAGCTATATATTGTACCAAAATACCATGATATATATAGAAATATGTATCTATGAATAAATCGAACATATTAGTCTATGTGAAGAACATTGGAATGTGAAATATTTATATTTCCATGTTGGGTTAGTGCACTTGAGAATATGCAATCCAGTTTGGGCCCGCGTAGGGTGTTTCTTTCTTCTATTCTATAAGGGAATATGTTATTGCACGCACAATATTCTAAGTTCGGCTTTTTACGCACATTGGGTTAGTGTGTGGGTAACAACTGTTTCCTTTTAATTGTAATACGTGCTGAACCTGACGCACGCAAAAAGCTTACTTCTAGCACAGTTAACGCTCGAGCAGGAGTGTTAAACAGTGCTTCACTTTTAATCTTGCCCTAAATTGGGCAATCTTATTCTATGGACTGGAGAAATTAGTAAATAAATACAATTACATTAAGTCATTTTAAAGTATGTAAAAGTCTGAAATTATCTAGCAAAGATGAACTGTTTAGGCTCATCTGCTGAAAAGGTGTTATAGCAGTGATGAAGAGATCATTCCTGAGTCAAAAGAGAAGATCAGAAGCAGAAAAAAACTGAACTGGAAGACCTTGGAATCCTGTTGCAGAAGCTGAGCACAATTATTCTGAAAGAGTTTATTGGTGAAAAAAAATATACAGACAGAAAAAAGTAAAGATGAATACAGCAAGAAACATAGGCCTGGATTACAAGTTGTGCGGTAAACCCGTTGCGTACACATCACGCGCAATGGGGCCGTACCGCTATAGTGCCGCCATTACAAGTCACCATAAAACTTTCTCTTCTCGTGCGGTATGGTGCGGTACCGCACAAAAACCAAGTTCCAACTTACTTGGCGTGCTCGTGCACGTATTCCCCCTACAGAGATCAATGGAGAAAAAATGTAGGAAAAAAAACCTAACAACTGCGATTACTCATTCCCCATTGAAGTCTATTGAGAAAAAAAGTTTAACAAAAAGCTAACACCCTAACATAAGTCCCTAATCTAATAAACCCTATACTGCCGTCCACCCAAATAGCCAACACTAAATAAAGCTATTAACCCCTAAGCTGCCACACCCCCACATCACCAACACTAAAAAAAAACTATTAAACCCTAAACTGCCGTCCCCCCACATTGCGACTACTAACTTAAAATAAATAAAAACTTACCTGTTAAAACAAACAAAAACCTAAGCTTTAACTAAAAATAAAACTAACATAACTTTAAAAAAAAAAAATAGCAAAAATAAAAAACATAACATTACAAAAAATAATAAAATTTAACATTACAAAAAAAAACCAAAACCTATACAATTACACAAAATAAAAAAGCTAACATTACAGAGAATAGCAAACGAAATGATCCAAAATAAAAAAAAAATATTCCTATTCTAATACCCCCCTTTAAAAAAACCCCACCCCAAAATAGAAAAAAACCTAATCTCGAAATAAACTACCAATAGCCCTTAAAAGGGCCTTTTGTAGGGCATTGCTCTAAAGTTAACAGCTCTCTTGCAAAGAAAATAAATACATTACCCCCTAACATTACAACCCCCACCCCCAACATAAAAAACCTTATTAAAAAAACTAATCTACCCATTGACCCGAAAAGGGCATTTGTATGGGCATTGCCCTTAAAAGGGCATTCAGCTCTTTTACAGCCCATAGGTTTGGTTTTTTTAGTTAGTTTTTTTAATTTTATTTTGGGGTGGGGGTGGGGGTAATGTGTTTATTTTCTTTGCAACTTTAGGTCAATGCCCTACAAAAGGCCCTTTTAAGGGCTATTGGTAGTTTATTTAGAGATGAAGGGGTTTTTTATTTTGGGGTGGTGTTTTTTAACGGGGTATTAAAATAGGAATATTTTTTTTATTTTGGATAATTTCATTAATTTTCTGTAATGTTAGCTTTTTTATTTTGTGTAATTTTAGATTTTATTATATTTTATAATGTTAGGTATATTTATTTTTGGTAATGTAGGTTTCTTTCATGTAATTGGCAAGAGTCCATGAGCTAGTGACGTATGGGATATACAATCCTACCAGGAGTGGCAAAGTTTCCCAAACCTCAAAAATGCCTATAAATACACCCCTCACCACACCCACAATTCAGTTTTACAAATTTTGCCTCCTATGGAGGTGGTGAAGTAAGTTTGTGCTAAGATTTCTACGTTGATATGCACTTCTCAGCATTTTGAAGCCCGATTCCTCTCAGATTACAGCGAATGTAAGAGGGACGTGGAGAGTATTACCTATTGAATGCAATGATTTCCCTAACGGGGGTCTATTTCATAGGTTCTCTGTTATCGGTCGTAGAGATTCATCTCCTACCTCCCTTTTCAGATTGATGATATACTCTCATATACCATTACCTCTACTGATAACTGTTTCAGTACTATCTGCTATATGTGGATGGATGTCTTTGGTAAGTATGTTTTTATTTCTTAAGACACCTCAGCTATGGTTTGGCACTTTATGCATTTATATAAAGTTCTAAATATATGTATTGTACTTATATTTGCCATGAGTCGGGTTCATGTATTTCCTTTGCAGATTGTCAGTTTCATATTTGGGAAGTTAATATTGAGAAATTTTTTTCTTACCTGGGGTTTAGTCTTTTTTTCAATTGACTACTTGTTTTAATTTGCGGACTGTCTTAGGCTTGCGGGTGCGCTAAATGCTACACTTTATTGCGTCATTCTTGGCGCGAAAAGGCACGTCCGTTGATGCAAGTTCATCATTTCCGGCGTTGTAGTTGACGCAGGGGTTCACACAGGGTTGCGTCGTTAGTGACTCGAGTGTGTCATTTCCAGACATGGTTGGCGCCGAAAGATTTTCTAGTTATGTTGTGCGTCCTACTTGGCGCCAAACTTTTTTCATTATTTATTGCCCCATTGCTTTTGCCTCTTGCTTTTTTCTAAATCAGAGGGCTATGCTATTTGCATTTTTTCCCATTCCTGAAACTGTCATATAAGGAAATTGATCATTTTGCTTTATATGTTGTTTTTTCTTTTACATTCTGCAAGATGTCTCAATCTCATCCTGCCTCAGAAGTATCTGCTGGAATTTTGCTGCCTGACATCGGTTCTACCAAAGCTAAGTGCATTTGTTGTAAAATTGTGGAGATTATATCTCCTAATGTCATTTGTATTAGTTGTCATGATAAACTTTTACATGCAGATAGAGTGTCCATCTGTAATAGTACATTACCGGTTGCAGTTCCTTCAACTTCTAATGTACATGATATACCTGTGAATTTTAAAGAATTCATTACTGATTCTATTCAGAAGGCTTTGTCTGCACTTCCACCTTCTAATAAGCGTAAGAGGTCTTTTAAAACTTCTCATAAAGTTGATGAAATTTCAAATGACCGACAACATAATGAATTATCCACTTCTGATGAGGATCTATCTGATTCAGAAGATCCTTCCTCAGACATTGACACCGACAAATCTACTTATTTATTTAAAATAGAGTATATGCGTTCTTTGTTAAAAGAAGTGTTAATTACTTTGGATATTGAGGAAGCTAGTACTCTTGATATTAAAATCAGTAAATGTTTAAATGCTGTTTTTAAACCTACTGTGGTTACTTCAGAGGTTTTTCCTATTCCTGATGCTATTTCTGACATGATTTCTAAGGAATGGAATAAGCCAGATACTCCTTTTAATCCTTCTGCAAGGTTTAAAAAATTGTATCCTTTACCAGCGGTTGCAATAGAGTTTTGGGAAAAGATCCCAAAAGTTGATGGGGCTATTTCTACTCTTGCTAAACGAACTACTATTCCTATGGAAGATAGTACTTCCTTTAAAGATCCTTTAGATAGGAAGCTTGAATCTTATCTAAAGGAAAGCCTATTTATTTTCAGGTCATCTTCTTAGGCCTGCAATTACTTTGGCTGATGTTGCAGCTGCTTCAACTTTTTGGTTGGAGAATTTAGCGCAATAAGAATTGGATTCTGACATATCTAGCATTGTTCACTTACTGCAACATGCTAATCATTTTTTTTTTATGCCATTTTTGATATTATCAAAATTGATGTTAGATCCATGTCTTTAGCTATTTTAGCTAGAAGAGCTTTGTGGCTTAAATCTTGGAATGCTGATATGACATCTAAGTCTAGATTACTATCTCTTTCTTTCCAAGGTAATAATTTATTTGGTTCTCAGTTGGATTCTATTATTTCAACTGTTACTGGGGGGAAAAGAGTTTTTTTGCCTCAGGATAAAAAAACCTAAGGGTAAATCTAAGGCTTCTAATCGTTTTTGTTCCTATCATCAAAATAAGGAAGAAAAACCTAATCCTTCTCCCATGGAATCTTTTTCCAATTGGAAGCCTTCCTCAAATTGGAATAAATCCAAGCCTTTCAAGAAACCAAAGACAGCCCCTAAGTCTGCATGAAGGTGCGGCCCTCATTCCAGCACAGCTGGTAGGGGGCAGATTAAGGTTTTTCAAGGATGTTTGGATAAATTCTGTCCAAAATCAATGGATTCAGAGCATTGTCTCTCAGGGGTACCGAATTGGATTCAGAGTAAGACCTCATGTGAGGAGATTTTTTCTCTCACGCATCCCAGTGAACCCAGTAAAAGCTCAGGCTTTCCTGAAGTGTGTTTCAGATCTGGAGTTTTCAGGGGTAATCATGCCAGTTCCTTTTCAAGAACAAGGCCTGGGGTTTTATTCAAATCTATTCATTGTCCCAAAGAAAGAAAATTCATTCAGACCAGTTCTGGATCTGAATATTTTTAATCGTTATGTAAGAGTACCAACTTTCAAGATGGTAACTATAATGACTATTCTGCCTTTTTTTCAGCAAGGACATTATATGTCTACAATAGACTTGCAGGATGCTTACCTTCATATTCCGATTCATCCAGAACATTATCAGTTCCTGAGATTCTCTTTTCTAGACAAGCATTACCAATTTGTTGCTCTTCCATTTGGCCTAGCAACAGCTCCAAGAATCTTTTCAAAGGTTCTGGGTGCCCTACTCTCTTTAATCAGAGAACAGGGTATTGCAGCGTTTCCTTATTTGGACGATATCTTGGTACTAGCTCAGTCTTTACATTCTGCAGAATCTCACACGAATCAACTAGTGTTGTTTCTTCGAAAACATGGTTGGAGGATCAATTTACCAAAAAGTTTTTTGATTCCTCAGACAAGGGTCACCTTTTTAGGTTTCCAGATGGATTCAATGTCCATGACTCTGTCTCTAACAGACAAGAGATGTTTAAATTTGGTTGCAGCATTTTGGCACCTTCAGTCTCAGTCATTCAATTCAGTGGCTATGTGCATGAAAGTTTTAGGCCTCATTACTGCAGCATCGGACCCGATTCCTTTTGCTCATTTTCACATGAGACCTCTTCAGCTTTGCATGCTGAATCAATGGTGCTGGGATTATACAAAGATATCACAATTAATATCCTTAAATCCCAATGTTCGAAACTCTCTGACGTGGTGGTTAAATCACCAGCATTTAGTTCAAGGGGCCTCTTTTGTTCGGCCAACCTGGACTGTGATCACAACAGATGCGAGTCTTTTAGGTTTGGGAGCTGTCTGGGGATCTCTGACAGCACAAGGAGTTTGGAAATCTCAAGAGGTGAGATTACCAATCAATATTTTAGAACTCCGTGCGATTCTCAGAGCTCTTCAGTTTTGGCCTCTGTTGAAGAGAGAACCGTTCATTTGTTTTCAGACAGACAATATCACAACGGTGGCATATGTCCATCATCAGGGTGGAACTCACAGTCCCCTAGCTATGAAAGAAGTATCTCAGATACTTGTTTGGGCGGAATCCAGCTCTTGTCTAATTTCTGCAGTTCATATCCCAGGTGTAAACAATTGGGAGGTAGATTATCTCAGCCGTCAGACTTTACATCCAGGGGAGTGGTCTCTCCATCCGGATATGTTTTCTCAGATTGTTCAGATGTGGGGTATTCCAGAAATAGATCTGATGGCCTTTCATCTAAAATAGAAACTTCCCAGATACTTGTCCAGGTCCAGGGATTCTCAGGCGGAAGCAGTGGATGCGCTGACACTTCCTTGGTGTTATCAACCTGCTTATATCTTCCCGCCTCTAGTTCTTCTTCCGAGAGTGATCTCCAAGATAATCATGGAACAATTGTTTGTGTTGCTGTTGGCTCCAGCATGGCCCCACAGGTTTTGGTATGCGGATCTTGTTTGGATGTCCAGTTGCCAACCTTGGCCACTTTCGTTAAGTTCGGACCTACTGTCTCAAGGTCCGTTTTTCCATCAGGATCTCAAATCATTAGATTTGAAGGTATGGAAATTGAGCGCTTAGTATTATGTCATAGAGGTTTCTCTGATTCCGTAATTAATACTATGTTACAAGCTTGTAAATCTGTATCTAGGAAGATTTATTATCGAGTTTGGAAGATCTAAATTTCATGGTGTTCTTCTCATAAATTCTTGTGGCATTCTTTTAGAATTCCTAGAATTTTACAGTTTCTCCAGGATGGTTTGGATAGGGGTTTGTCTGCAAGTTCCTTGAAGGGACAAATCTCTGTTCTTTCAGTTTTATTTCACAGAAAAATTGCTAAACTTCCTGATATTCACTGTTTTGTACAGGCTTTAGTTCGTATTAAGCCTGTCATTAAATCAATTTCTCCTCCTTGGAGTCTTAACTTGGTTTTTAAGGCATTACAGGCTCCTCCGTTTGAGCCTATGCATTCTTTGGACATTAAACTACTTTCTTGGAAAGTGTTGTTCCTTTTGGCCAACTCTTCTGCTAGAAGAGTGTCTGAGCTATCTGCTCTTTCTTGTGAATCTCCTTTTCTAATTTTTCATCAGGATAAGGCAGTTTTGAGATCTTCATTTGAATTTTTACCTAAGGTTGTGAATTCTAACAACATTAGTAGAGAAATTGTTGTCCCTTCCTTGTGTCCTAATCCTAAGAATCCTTTGGAAAGATCCTTAAATTTTTTGGATGTGGTAAGAGCTTTGAAATATTATGTTGAAGCTACTAAAGATTTCAGGAAGACTTCTAGTCTATTTGTTATATTTTCTGGTCCTAGGAAAGGTCAGAAGGCCTCTGCTATTTCCTTGGCTTCTTAGTTAAAGCTTTTGATTCATCAAGCTTATTTGGAGTCGGGTCAAGCCCCGCCTCAGATAATTACAGCTCATTCTGCTAGATCAGTCTCCACTTCGTGGGCTTTTAAGAATGAAGCTTCAGTTGATCAGATTTGCAAAGCAGCGACTTGGTCCTCGTTGCATATATTTACTAAATTCTACCGTTTTGATGTATTTGCTTCTTCAGAAGCAGTTTTTGGTAGAAAAGTTCTTCAGGCAGCTGTTTCAGTTTGATTCTTCTGCTGCTATTTTAAGGTTTTTTTTCTTCATAAGGATAACTTATATTTGGGTTGTGGATTATTTTTTCAGCATTTGGATGTTATTTATTTTTTATCCCTCCCTCTCTAGTGACTCTTGCGTGGAATTCCACATCTTGGGTATTTGATATCCCATATGTCACTAGCTCATGGACTCTTGCCAATTAAATTAAAGAAAACATAATTTATGTAAGAACTTACCTGATAAATTAATTTCTTTCATATTGGCAAGAGTCCATGAGGCCCACCCTTTTTATGGTGGTTATAATTTTTTGTATAAAGCACTATTTCCAAATTCCTTTGTTGATGCTTTATACTCCTTTCTTTATCACTCCTTTCTTTATCACCCCACTAGTTGGCTATTCGTTAAACTGAATTGTGGGTGTGGTGAGGGGTGTATTTATAGGCATTTTGAGGTTTGGGAAACTTTGCCCCTCCTGGTAGGATTGTATATCCCATACGTCACTAGCTCATACGTCACTAGCTCATGGACTCTTGCCAATATGAAATAAATTAATTTATCAGGTAAGTTCTTACATAAATAAAAAGGATATTTACAGCTGTTTGAAAAAATAGGGGTAAGGGAAGAAGGAGAGAGGCGGGGAAAAAGGAAAGAGAAGAAGAGGAGGAGAAAAAAAAAAAAAAACTTGAACTTTACGATTCAGTTAAATGGGATCTTCATTGCTCTATCTAAACTTTAGTTTCTAAATTGGAACCAAAGTTCCCAAGCTGCCTAGTAGCGATCCATATTGTCAATTGCGTTATAAAAGCATTTTTCCATGGAGGCAAGGTAATCAATCAGTTGAATGATCTGTGGTAGGGAAGGGGCATCTGTCTTTTTCCAAGATCGAGATACACTTACCGCTGTAAGGATAATAGAAATTAGGACTTGTTGAGATTTTGGAATATTCTTAAGACCTATGTGTAGAAGTGCAAGAGCCGGGGATGGAGTTACTGTTAGTCCCACATCCGTGCATAGTTGAAAAACTTGCGTCCACATAGGGGAGATTTTTGGGCATGACCACCAAATATGAGAGGCTGAAGCAACTTCTCCACACTGTCTCCAGCAGTTTGGGGACAGACTGCGGTAGATTTTAGCTAATTTATGTGGGGTTATGTACCATTTTAGGAGAACCTTGAAGTAGATCTCTTAGTTAGCATGGTTGCCCGTTCTATCTCATCAGCTGTAAACTGTTCATTTAGTTCTCTTTCCCATGCCTTAATTTGCCAAGGAATGGCATCACTGTAGTCTCCGAGGAAGAGGAGATGGTGGATCGCCACTGGTTTAACCAGCTTACTCCCAGCTCTCCACTTTTTTCCCAATTAGTGCATTCATGCAAATGGGTATTTGGGAAATCCCATGCTTGACAAAGACTTATGACTCTGTGACTTTCAAAGGGGAGCAATTTAGGTGCCTTGTCTATATGTTCTGTAATTAGTCTAGAGTTAAGCAGTTTATTTTGGTTATATAGGTTGCTAATTTCTGTAAAGTTTCATGAATACCAGTCAGAGTCGTGTATATTTGTGAGACCAGTAAGTAGCCCTTTAAGGCCATGGATGGGTGAGGGATGTGGGGCTAGTTTTATATAATGTCCAAGTGTATGCCAAGTGAGGCAGTTTCCTATGATGATATTATTGGTAAGTGGAAGATCCAACAGTCTATGTTTAGGAACCCATATCAGGTCTCCTAGTTCAATACCCCTGGGAGGAAGAGCCATTTCAAGGTGAAACTATCCAGGTCTTTCTAACTTTTTACTCCAACCTGCTATATGAGTCAGTCTGGTAGCATCATGGTTTAAATGTATATTGGGGAAGGTAGTTGTAAAATGCGGTTGGCGATTCTCAGAGTCTTACCTTTCCAAACGTATTTTAGAAGCAAAAAGTGTAGTTTGGATAGGTATGATTTAGGTATCTTGTATTGGATACTTTTGAATAGATAAAGGGCCTTAGGCAGAATGTACATTTTGAGGGTTGCAATGCGACCCAACCATGAGACTTCTTTGCAGTCCCATCTGTTAAGCATTTTTTTTAATTTCAGCAATTAGTGGTTCAAAGTTGTTTTGAATTACGTTAGAGATTTTTGGACCTAGAAGAACTCCTAAATGTTTGATCAAATCTGTTTTCCGTTCAAACCGAAAGTGACTCTTAAGACTACTTAGGGTCTCAGCATCTATATTAATTGCCAGTGCTTCAGTTTTAAGAACATTAACTTTATACAGGCTAATTCTCCTGAATTTCTCTAGAATATTGAAGACTTCCCTAATCGAGGACATGGGGTTGGTTACAAGAATAGTCCCGTCGTCCGTGAATAGAGCGATTTTCTCTAAATGATCTCAAAGAGTAATACCATCTATTGCGGGGGATGCTCTAATCACCTGCGCTAATGGTTCCATAACTAGTGCAAAGATCAATGGGGATAGGGAGCAGCCCAGGTGATTTCCATTAGTAATGTTGAAAGGTCTGGATTTAAAACCTATTCCTCTCCCTGTGGCAAACGGGCTAGAGTATAGTGCTTGAACATTTTTAATAAATTGTAAAGGAAAATTGAAGATCTGTAAGACATGCCATATTTATTCCCATTGCACCCTGTTAAATGCTTTCTCAGCATCTAGTGACAGGGCTGCCATGGGAATCCCTCTTTTTGCTGCTTCCGAAAAAATGTGAAGTAGTTTTCGAGTATTGTTTGGGCTTTATCTACCATATGTAAATCCTACCTGGTCTACATGAATAATGGAAGGTAAAAGGTGAATAATTATATTAGCTAACAATTTGGAGTAAATCTTCACATCTAAATTTATCAGTGAAAATAGTCTATAGCTCCTGCACTGCAAGGGATCTTTGCCTGGTTTTGGATCATAATAATTGAAGCCTCTTCTTTGGAAAATGTACCTTGTCTGCCTACTTCCTCAAATATTAGCTGTAGGGGGGGGGTAATATGCTGTTTAAATGTTTTTAAAAAGGTTCCTGTAAAACAGGAACAAGGTTTTATTAAGTTTTATTTGTTTGATCACTTGATTAATTTTGTTTATGGTGAACGGGTCTAGTAATGATGCTTGTGTCAGGTGGGAGGGTGGTATCGCTTTCAGCTTCCTTAAGGTTATAGAATTTATTATAATAATCAGCAAAAGCATTTCCAATGGCTTTGGGGGGCTAGGACTTTTTTACCTCCTATTTCCAGATTTTGCATTTTAGTTTGCGTGGCCCTAGTTCTAAGTTTTCTAGCTAGGAGTTAATTGGCTTTATTGACGTTATAATACAAATATTAAATTTTAGTAAATTAGATTTAACTCTTTCTAGCTCTCTAAGATTTTTTTGGCCAAGAGTCGCAATTTCCTTAGTCGGATTTTGTCTATTACATTTTTCAATTTTCTGGAGATTTGCCGCCAGTAGTCCCATAGGGCCCCCTCTCTCTTTCTTAAGTTTAGCTTCCTCAGATATAAAAAATCCTCTGGTGTGGGGGGGCGGAGCCGGCATTGGTAGGCAATGGCCGCACATTAGGTGAGCTCCGGTGCTGCAGACCATGAAAGTACTGCCAAAGCTAAACAAGACAATTTCCCAAACCAACAATATATAGATCTGTTGTTGTAGTTCCATTACAGATCAGTCTGGTATCAGAGAAATGCAGCTATGGCGGGACGTGCACTGACCCGGACACTACAAGAACTCAGCAGGTCTCAATGAGGTAATTCCTGTCTCAAGTAAGCTACAGCCGTCTTATACCCACACATACTCGCTATCAACCCGGGATCTACATAAACCGCACTCACCCGGTATGGACTTTTAAATCATGCCCATCAGGGCAAGCGGTTCCCTCTGGGGGTTACACGGCATGATGGTGGCCACCATTTTCTGAAAGCCTACGCACTAACTATTACGCGTGCAGGAATGCCGCTCAGCGAGCAGTTTAATTAATTACTAGCACCGGGCAATGTTACAGGAGGAATAGTTCATAACAACAGGGGAAGTTTAAGGGAAAATTTATTTTCAGTGTCACATATTAATAGATTGGAGCTCAAGTAAGCGTTACTGTTATGCACATAATCTGCAAGTGCTGAAGCATAAGCACATTGCGCCAGAGATCCCACAACTTTGTATATAAAGATCTGATCTACTTAAGGAATTGACTTTTGTGGGCAAACTATAAAAGTTGACACTAGATAACAGATTAAGCAATAAAACACCTCCACAAGACATGAATATGAAGGATAGGAAAAATGTTTTTAAGTTGTTATAATGAGCAGACAGAGAGAGATCACAAACACTTTGTCACCCTATATGTGATAAAGCACTAAACTTTCCTGCAGATAATTACTGACACAACTACCCTAACAAAGACACACTACTGGAACTTATACATCACCACTACTCTAGAGGTGGGGGTGCTTGCTACAGAGATAGCTCATGTGTTGGAGATATATGGTAGTATTACTCTGGGAAGTTGCATGATATCACTGTGATAGTCACCTTCAGGGTCTCTGAACTACTAGGGCATTTACACAGAAATACACAGCAACATTCGTCTGGCTGGTTGAACAGTGAAAACAGGAGTGTGAACCTCTTTTTATTTAGAGAACACACTGGCAGACTCAGCGATCCCAGACAAAATGTCACCTAGGAAAAACACACAGAAAGTAAAGCAAACTAAAAACGCAACACAAGGGAATCCATCAATGGATAATTATTTTAAGGCGACAGCGGTTCTGAAACCGAAAGAAACTTCATTAATGCCACAAGAATCACAACATTCATCTAATTGCTCAGGATCTGAATCAGATGAAGAAGACACCATGGTGTCAGTGCCGCAGTCCATAATATCTTCCATCCCCTCAAAACAAGATTTCTCTTCACTCATCGAACAAGTGAGACAATGCATCAAAGAAGAGATCTCTGAGTTGAAAAGAGACGTTACTGAAATCGGGAACAGAGTGGTCACTCTAGAAGAAACCATTTACGATCATGGAGTATGCATAACAAAAGTGAGTGATCAAGCAGACCAACAAGATCAAGTTATCCGCCAGCTAGAAGATAAGTTAGAGGACTTGGAGAACAGGTCCAGACGGCAGAATATTAGGATACGGGGTATCCTAGAAGATGTAGATGCTTCAAGTCTACATGAATACCTCCAATCTCTATTCTCCCAACTAAAAGACCCAACAGATAACGCTACTGTGAGTATGGATAGAGCACATCGGGCCCTGAGACCTAGGCCCCCTGAGTCGGCACCTCCCCGTGACGTGATAGTCAAAATCCCTAACTACCAGGTGAAAGAACAACTTACGGCAGCAGCACGAGAAAAAAGCCCTATTCAAAAAGATGGCATAACTCTTCAATTCTTTGCGGATCTATCAACTGGAACTTTATCAAGAAGGAAAGAACTCTTTCCGCTCACGAAACACCTGCAAACTAGAAACATAAACTACAGGTGGGGCCACCATTTTCAGTTAATAGTGGTATGGAAAATCAGAAGGGCGACTTGCGCCTCAATATCGGAAATTCAAGAATGCTGTAAGAAGCTTGAGATTCCTCCTCCAGTGATGGTTCCAGAACCCAGACAAGACTCTAGCTCTACATCTGTCCCTCGGACACCCCCTCTTCCACAACGCAAAGAGTGGCAAACTGTGCGCCACAAGAAAATGAAGAACAACTCCTCAACAGACTCTAGGTCCCAACCGGGTTGAACACCTAAAGGAAAAGAGATCATCACAAAATATCCTTTTTAAGGCTTAGTTACCAGACTGAGCGAGTCCTAATGGGACAATGCTGATATATGAACAGATCAAATAGTTTGTTTTTTTGTATTTTTGTCTTTACATCAAGTACTTAATGGGCTGAACGATTTCCAGTTAGGATTTCTTAGCCATTTCCCTCTGTTACTATTGTAAGGTAGAAGTTACTTTTGTTAATATGGTTAATATAGTTAGGTTGTTTTTAGGCATTTTTTTCTATTTGCAGAGAAAACTCACAAGGTACTTGGATATGATGTGCTACAGAGATGGAGCTGAAAGGGGTAAGAAATTAAGATGAATGACACTTATATTCAGTTTATATCACAGAATGTGAAGGGTTTTAATGTTCCCCAAAAGAGGTCACTAGCTTTAAGGGACATACTGCATAGAGGGGGGGGGGGGAAATCATTGGGCTTCAAGAAACACATTTTAAAAAGGGGTCAATTCCTAAATATCTACATAATAGTTTTCCCCAACATTTCCACAGCGCACATAACAAAAAAAAGATCAATGGTGTGAGCATTCTTATAAACAAAACAGTGCCATTTAAGCTAATAGACCAAAGCAAAGACACAGAAGGTATATTTTTAGCAATTAGTGGTATCCTTTACAATAAGATGGTAACTCTGGTGGACATATATGCACCAAATCATGGCCAAGCAGCTTTTTTCAAATCTCTAATACCCAAAATCCAGGTTATTCAGAAGGGCCAATTGATAGCTATGGGAGACTTCAACCTACCCATTAACCCCAACCTTGATAGTTCAAATCCCAACATAAAAATAGCAAAATCTACATCCAAATCTATGTGGAATTTTATTAGAACTCTAGGTTTACATGACCCTTGGAGATTGTCGAACCCTAGTCGTGGAGACTATACATTTTTCTCCAATCCGAATAAATCATACTCGAGAATTGACTTCATAATGCTAGACCACATAACCCTATCTCAAACCATTACTTCCTGTATCTCTCACACAGCTTGGTCGGACCATTCTATGGTTAAATGTTCCATTAATTGGCCTTCAGCTCCACTGAGGGAATTTACATGGAGATTAGATGATGCTATATTATTAGACCCCTTGGTACAGGAGACCATAGGAACGGAAATACGAGAGTTTTTCACTAGAAATGCCCAGGAAGATATGACCCCGTCCACAGTTTGGGAAGCTCATAAGAGCTATATAAGGGGACTATTGATCAAGATTAGAGCTAATAAACTTAAACAGCAAAGGGAAGAATATCACCATTTAGCAAAAGAATTAGAGCACTTAGATTACTTACATAAGCTCCACCCACAAGATAAAGATATTCTTCGTCAACTAAATTTTTTTCAGAACCAAACTGAAGTCTCACCTACATATCAAAGCCCAGTCTATAGCATACAAATTGAAGCAGAAATTTTATTCCGAGGCTAACAAACCAGGACGACTACTATCTAGATCACTAAAAAATAAACAGGTAAAAACATACATTCATTCAATTAATAACCCCAAAGGTGAGAAAGTTGAAGACACGAAGCAAATAGCAGACATCTTTAAAAATTATTACCACACTTTATATAACCTTTATCCTACCAGGCCAACGACAGATCATGAAATTAATTGTAAGAAATATTTAGATAACATCCAAGTCCCAACAATTTCTGAAGCAGATAGGGAAAAGCACCAATAAATAGCAAAGAAATTAGTGAAGCAATTAGAACACTGAAATTCGACAAAGCACCAGGCCCAGACGGATTCTCTAGGTCTTATTATAAGTTATTCAATCAGTTACTAGTACCACATTTATTAAAAACCTTTTGCCAGGTCGAGAGTGGGGAAGTTTTACCAGATTCCATGCTACAAGCATTTATTACTGTTATCCCTAAGCCGGGCAGGAAGGCCAACACACCAACTAATTTCCGCCCAATGTCCTTGCTAAACATAGACCTGAAGATATACGCTAAGGTGTTGGCATTCAGGCTCAATAGATTATTACCAATACTGATTTCCCCAGATCAGGTGGGGTTTGTACCGCGGAGAGAGGCAAGAGATAATACTGTCAAACTTTTAAATATCTTGGAATATATAAACAAAAATAATATCCCTTCAGTTTTCTTATCTACGGACGCTGAGAAAGCGTTCGATCGTTTAGATTGGACCTTCCTTGAGACTACACTTATCAAATTTAATATTCCACCTCTATTTATAAACAAAATTATGGCCCTATATTCATTCCCCACAGCACAAATTAGAATAAATGGCAAGCTTTCTGAACAATTCGAGATACGAAACGGCACACGTCAGGGTTGCCCACTCTCTCCACTTTTATTCATTTTATCATTAGAAATACTTGCATGCAAAATTAGATCAAACAACAATATAAAAGGGATAAATATTAATCACAAAGAATATAAACTTTCCATGTGTGCAGATGACGTTTTGATGTCCTTATCTGACCCTTTAAAATCTCTCTCTGCGGTGCAGACAGACCTACTAGAATATGGAGCGGTCTCAAACCTCTTAATAAACGCAAGTAAATCGCAATTATTACCATTACACATATCTACCACAGATATAACTAATATTAAGAGCGAATGCTCTTTTGTAGTCAATCAGAAACCCATTAAATATTTAGGAATATATCTATCGAACAACTTAGAATCAATCCGCTCAATCAACTACTCTAAATTACTAAACACCATTTCAAATCAAGCCTCGTCTTGGATGTCGAAAAATCTATCCTGGATAGGGAGGGTTAATTCGGTCAAAATGGTACTACTGCCAAAAATCTTGTATATTCTTCAGGCACTACCCCTACCTAATACTAACATATACATACAGAAATTACAAAAAGTATTACACTCTTTCATCTGGAAGAAGAAACCACCTAGGGTGAACCAAGTGTCCATGTTTGCCCATAGAGATATGGGGGGCTTTGGGGTACCCAACATAATTTTATATAAACAGGCTATCTCACTCCAAAGAATTCTAGAATGGAGTAGATAAAACTCCACAGACCTTAAACACTGGGTACAACTTGAACATGACATTTCAGACATACCGCAATTAGGTGGGTTATGTTGGTTGCCTCACTCATTATCAGCACCACAGATGTTCTCCTCCCCCACAGTAATGAACACGATAACAGATTGGAAATATATACGCGATAAATATTCAGGTGTTTCCAGTGCTTACTCGCCCCTGACTCCAATCTTGGCAAACTCTGAATTCCCTGAAGGTAGAGGGCACCAAACAGGAGGGGATAAAAGCTTGAAGGGGTTTATCCCAATTGCACTAATTACCAATTTGGGTAAATTACTACCCAGAAATGAATTAGATGAATTAGGTGCAGGGTTTTTTGATCGGTGGTTACGATACCATCAAGTCAATCACTATATAGCAACACACAGGAATAGGGATAATTTATTGAGACCACCAACACCCTTTGAACTAATGTGCATTTCTCATGTTCCACAAAAAGGGACCATTTCCATTTTATATAAATTGCTGCTCTCCGCTACATCTCCCAAACCTCATGGTTTTATGAAGGGATGGGAGCGAGAACTACTAGGGAAACAAGACCCTAAGACCTGGGAGAACATATTTCACAGTATAACCCACTCGGCACACACAATACAAGCATTAGAGACTAATTACAAAATATTGTTCCGGTGGTACCTAACACCAAATAGAATGAAATACTTGTTTCCAACAGCCAACGGAAAGTGTTGGAGATGTAAACGAGAGGTGGGGGACATGGGTCTTATCTGGTGGTCCTGTACAAAAATTAATACCTACTGGGATGAAATAATAGGAGAAATAAATAAGGCTTTATCATGCAACTTATCCCTTACTCCACATGTTTGTCTATTCAATACACTCAAAGAGATTAAGTGTTCTATCAAGAGGAACATTGGGCATATTATGCTTAACACAGCCAAACAACTTATAGCTTCGGCTTGGAGGTCTGAAGTGATTCCCACAATTGAATTATGGATAGCAAAAGTTAAGAGTGTTCTGATGCTAGAGAGGTACTTTTATTTTAAAACTAACCGCTTAACAATGTATAACGAAATGCTGTTTTATTGGGAGTCGTATTTGGGTTTTAGATAGAGGACTGCAATATATGTTTCTAGTTATTATGTTTAATTTTTGTTACTGTTGATTTTTTTTTTTATTGTTGTAAACATATTAGGGCCATCCTGGGTGTATCGCCTTATTAATCCCAATGTTAAAGTGAGAATATATTAACCGATACTCCAGGAAACCATAGGTACAGGGCATGATCGAAGCAACTATGTTTTATGGAACAGCATTCTACTATGTAATTGTGAAAATACAAGGATTGTATTTCTGTGCTTATTGGAAAATTAATAAAGAAACAATAAAGAAAAAAAAAAAAATCCTCTGGTGTATGCTTTGAGAGCAGCCCAGACTTTTTTTGGGGAAATCTGATCAGACATGTTAAATCTGATGAATTTGATGACTGTGTTTATAAGGTTGTCTTGAAAGCCTGGTTCATCCCAGAGGTAACTAGGAAACCTCCACCCCTGAGGGGTGTGAGGTGTAAGCACGTCAAACATGACCGTATCATGGTCTGACCATGTGCATATCTGAATATGAAAGTCAGTAATGTCATTCAGAAGCCTACAGTCCGAAAAATTCTAATCTGTAATATGTCTGCTGTGGATTAAAAAAAAAGCGTAATCTCTCTCGTCAACATCATATAGATCAAATTGCATGAAGGCTGCTTTAAATGTTGCCGCTGACGATAAGGTGTATGAGTCAGTCTTTTTACCTTTTTAAAAAATTTTCTCAAGCATTGGGTCCCATACTACATTAAAGTCACCCCCTATCACAAGTGAGCGTTGTCTAACCGCTGACATCTTACTAAAGACACTTTTGATAAACGAAATTTGCAGTTGGTTGGAAGCATATAGGTTTACCAAGGTAAATATCCTTCTATTAAGTTTACAAATGCAGATTATGTATCTGCCTTCTACCTTCGCAGTCTGTTTCTATACATATTTGTTCGAAGGCAACATCTCTATGTATTAAGATTGAAACTCCTCTGGTTTTATCTTTATAGGAGGCCGTGAGACAGTGTGGGTAGAATGAGGATTTATAGGGCTATTGCTGGTCTAGTGTCCAATGAGTTTCTTGCAAAAGCAATACATCTGCCCTAAGTTTTTTTCCATATGTGGTCAATAGACTACACTAAGTATGCGTATGTAATTACTTAGCCTATAGGGTGAGGAACCTAAGCGTGGATGTCATAATGCCCAAGGGAAGGAAAAAAAAAAGAAAAAAAAAGGGGGGTAGGATGGAAGTGTAAGAGGAAGGAGACCTAAGTTAAAGCAAAGGAGAAGAAAAAAGAGTGGTGATGTAGGAAGTTTAAATTCCTAGCTGATGTTACGAGTCCAGTATTATATTGAATATTATATGTTCCGTTTATGGGGATCACAAAAGGATCCGGTTAGCTTTAGATTAGTTTGTATAGGAAAGGGATTCTTTAAGATCCATAAGTTTACACAGTAAACTTTGCGTAGTTCTGCTGGTGGGGTAGAGAACGGATAATTTGTGTTTAATCTAGTATATATCATAAAAATGGGGATAGTGGGGAATTAAGGGTGGTATCCCACCCATAATATGAGTCAAGGGAGATCCAGTAGGGGGAAGTTTTGTCCTAGGGAGTGAGGTTATTTGGGCATATTGCCTCTATTAGGATTGGCATAGCAGAAAAGCATCAGTAAATACTCAAATCAAAAAGCCACTTAACTCTGAATCATTAGTAGTAACATAAAAACATGGATCGTCACCGTAATAACAACGAACTAAATAAACATATCAGCATAACAATGATTGACATTAACAGTTGAACATTTAATTATGACTTAGATTTGAGCCTTTGGTGAATCCCCAATAAGGTCGAGGTGTGGTGCTAAAAATCAGTGAGACCTGTAGGGCTCTGCTACCAAGTTGGAATAGGTTAGTAGATAGGGTCTCTGCGTAAGGCAGTTTTATCAGTAGGAGGCTACTAAAAGCTTCAGGGTTTGACATTTGAGAATAGTGAAAACAGTCAAGTATCCCTTTTGAGACCAATCTGTATTAAGTATACAGAACCCAAAGAGTTATAAACAGCTACTATGTAGTTTTATTTAAATAGCCAGTGATGGTGTGCCTAGAGGTCTCATAATTTAAGTTAAAAAAGTATTTATTTAGTAGTATATGCCTAACATTTAACAATATCTGAGGCTCTTGATGGGTAAATGTAGTATACTAAGGTGAGTTTTGTTTACCTATGACAATGTGTCATGAACTCTCATTATGCAACGATCTGTATCTAACAATAGCATTAATATCGACAAGAAGGCTCATCTTTATGGGAGTGGGAGTATAACACTGAAAAAATATTGGCTATCTCTAATAGGCCTAAGTGAGACAGTTGGGTCATTTAACCGGTCATCTCATAACAAGAAGAACATCAGGTAAGGTAAATTAGAAAGGTTATTCTTATAATAGTGAGAGCATAGTATTTTAGTAATATCTGAGGCTCTGAAATGAGAAAGAGTGAAACACTAGGTGAATTTATCTAAACAACATGGCGTGAAACATATCAAGTTTTCCAGTCAATTAGGCATATACTGACTATATACCGCTTCAGAGGCTACAAAGAATCAACTAGGATTCAGGTTTTATTTACCTATGACAATGTATTGTGTACTCTCAACATGTAACAGTCTCTAGCCAGAAATAACGTGTCCACAATAAGGCAGATCCTTGTAAGAATAAGTGTATAATACTGCAAACTAATTAACTGCCTTTAATAGGCCTAAATAAGACATTAGGATCATTTAACCAGTCATCTTATAACAATAAAACATTAACTAAAGCAAACAATATAACTTTTTGATTATAGCTCAAGTCTTAATCTTTAAAGTGTTCTCTAGAGGGCCCAGATACTAGGATTTGAGCATACTCAAACCTTTCAGGTGAAATTCTGGGCTATGTTGGTGAACATCAAACTCCCAAACAAATAAACAATGAGTGGTTGGAACTAAGATTCTGAATACTTTTCAGACTGATCCAGTGAAGACTCTCCGGAGACTAAGTTCCTTTTACTTGAGTATGAGCGTTGTAGAAGGAGGAGCCACTGTGCTGCCGTGGGTCTGAGATCTGAAGATGGATATGCTGAGTCATCTTCAATTCTTGTAGATAGGTCTCATTTCTTGAGGAGTTCCTCTCCCTTGGCTGGAGTGTCAACTGCAAAGATGATGCCCTCTTTGTGGATGATTAGTTTAGTTGGGTAACCCCACCTATACTTTAATCCTCTGGAACAAAGGGTCTGGGTTTGCTGTCGAAAGGTGCTCCTCTTTTAAAATGTGGTCTGGGAAGACCTGAATATTCTGTTATTGCTCTGGGACATGAGGTTTGGAGAAGGCTGCTCGCATAAGTTGTTCTTTATATGTGCAAAAATGTAACCTAGCTATGACATCTCTAGGTTTGTCTTTAGGAGAATTTCTACCTCTAGGAATGTGGTGTACCCTGTCAATCATGATATCTGTAGGGTTTGAAGGAGGGTACAAGTTGGAGCAAAAATATCTGATGAAAGTTTCCAAGTCAGGCTGGAGGACCTCTTCCGAGATTCCCCTAAAGCGGACATTATTGCGACACGACCTGTCCTCCAGGTCTGCCACCTTTTGTTCTAGTTTAGACATATAGTCCGCAAGATGTTGAGAATGAGCAAGAATGTTCTTCTGTTCGATAGCAAGGTCTTCGTGCTTACGCTCTAGCGCTTGTGTCCTTTCCCCCATTGCAATTAATTCCTTCTTAATATCTGCAACAGAGCTTTTAATAGCCAGGGTTAAATAATCTTGCAGAGCATTCAATCTTTTAGTTAAAGTGTCCACTATGGCAGATCTAGCTGTTTGTTCCATTTCGTCTTCAGACATTTAGGAAACGGCCTCTGTGACCTCACCTGAGTTATCAGGGTATTGCTGCAAAGATGATGATACCCTAGAAGGTAGAGGTTCTCTATACCTATGAAGTGGTCTGGTACATATTGCGGGTTTTAGCTGCAGTTTTATTTCTGTTTTTCAGAGGTTGTGGCATGATAATATTACCAAGTTCTGGGGGGTTGTATATGTCACCCAAGTACAGCAGGTTTATGTTCCTCCACTTAGAAAAACAAATGCCAAAATAGTACCATGTGGATCTCACTGAGAGAGCTGGAAAGTACTAGTTTAGGTCCTCTACATCATTATAGTAGGATAGAAGCCATCAGTATTATGCCTCTTAAAAGGTCTGATGATCGCCTGAGTAAACTAGAGTCACCAGTACTGGGTGTGTTATGGTTCAGGGTGATTGTTATACTGGATAAGAGTGTAAGGTTAATACACCAATTCTGAAGGTTCCTGATGTTAGCAGGAGTTTATAGAAAAAGAGCGATTGAGGGGTCTAGGAAGTGCTTCCACAATTTCTGGCTGAGATGTTGCCGGATATCAAGGTAGGGATAATAAATGAATGAGTCCCTGTAAACGTGTGTGAGGTCTACTGCACTGTCCTGTATGACTGACTGCTCAAAAATTGTCAGGAGCACTTTCAAAGTCCAGTATTGTGGGTCAAAGATGTGGTTTTATGCCAGCATGATAGTAATTACAGGTATTGTTTGGCTTTAGTGAAAGTGCGTCACTGTCCCACTATGGCGGTTTGTGCTAACTAGGCCTCTATACACGGCCCTACTAGTAGTCTCCACCTCTCAGCCATGCAGGCAATTATCCTCCTATGTCTCCTCCAGGGATATGAATCCAATTCTTCCATTTTTATAGTAGGCACAAAAACGATTGTGCTATGCCAATGGAGAGGAGAGGTGAGCCTCGATATGCTAGGCCTCAACCTGACCACAGTCTGTAGTGTGGCGATCAGGTACTGGTAAAACCAATTTCACAGGGGACCCACAAATCTACGACCTCTACACTATAATACTCCACTCAGGATGCTGTTTGTTCTTGAGATTGTCCCCAAAATAAGGCTTTTTAGAGTATCTGTGCATGGAGCTCTCGCTCTGTGAGACCGTTCTCCACTGCGGTTAACTCTGCCCCCTCCATTTTTATTTATTTTAAGTTAGTTGGTATATTGCAACTATAATTTAATGTTAGGAGGTGTTAAGCTTAGGGTTTAATAGTTTAATTTAGGTAGTCGCAATGTGGGGGTGGCATTTTAGGGGTTAATAGGTTTATTTTAGTAGTCTCGATGTGAGGGACGACAGTTTAGAGGTTAATTGGTTTATTTTAGTAGTCGTGATGTGGGGGGACAGCAATTTTATGGGTTAATACTTTATTTTAGCAGTTATGATGTG